>NW_009220152.1:0-18229 GCF_000690835.1 Fulmarus glacialis | reverse complement strand
TCTTTCCCTGCCTGAGCTGTAAAAGTAATACAGATACATGTGTGAGCTCTGTCACCCCACATTTCAGGCCAACACCTTTCACAAGCAATTCAGGATCAGCTGCAAAGGCATGCAACTCAGACTAATGAGAGGAGGTCAGACTTACTGTCTAGTCTTGGAAAAATCAGAATATATAATTTTCTTCTTTTCTTTTTTCTTTTTTTTTAAAATCAGGCATTTTTCTTTAAAATAGATAAGAAACTTTTTTTTTTGTAAGAAAGCTGGGAATTATTGCTTAAAATCAAGCAATAATATCTAATATTTGTAAGCCTCAGTAGAAGTTATCTGTTGGCCATGTTAATACATTTATCTCATTTTAGCACAGTAAAACATGGAGTTGCAATTCCAATGAGTATGAGAAGGGCCTATCTGGAGCAGTTGGTTTTGTACCCTCAAGGGAGAAGTTGAAAAAGGGAAAAAACAGGAGTAAATGATAGTTTCTGTACTGATTCACAGATCTGTTTGCCATCAAATCTAGCATTGTGGTGGTGACATGGACTTGTTACAGCTAGAAGCAAAGAATGCAGAAAATAAGGGGGTTTGACCCTAAAGCTTGAAATACTCAAAGGTTTAGTGTTTTGAGTTCGGCGATGATCCAAAGCCCATAAAGGCAGAAGAAAAACAGCCTTTGGCTTCAGTGCGCATTGCATCAGGCCTTCAGATGACTAGCAATCAGCAGACTTCATTCTGTGTAATTCTGTATAAAAGAAGCGTTAGTTTTCCAATGTACAGTCAGATGAGGAGGAATAAGACACTCTGTGTGTTTGCAGCTTACCCTTCTGGTCAGCAGACATCCCTGTCACCGAAGGCAATGGAGATGTTCTTGCACAACTGGTGGAAAGGCATCTAGCTGTGCTTTGCAACTGCTGCTTCCCGCTAAGCCATCACCAGAGAGGGAATTAGCAGAGACTCCATTGTCACATACCCCAAATCTGAACCCTGGGTTATATTTAAACGAGCACAGGAAAGAGTCTGAAGAGTCTATGACCCCGGTGAATTGGGGGATCGGTTTTTCTAAACTGGGAGGCGAATGTCGGAAGATCAGATTACAAGTGTCTACCCCTGTGTTTTCACTGTGTGGTGGGTCAGCTGGAGTTCAGGCTCTGCAAACACCAAGGAGGTGGTTCCAGAGCAGTAAGCACTTCAGCAGTTCCTAGCACCAGTGGTCTCAACTTGGGAAGGATTTCATAACACGTCAAAAGCCAAAAGCTTCTTTGACTGCTAATTTAATAAAGAAGAGCGAACCACTGGGTAAGTCCCGGGGAGATAGACTAAATCAGGCTAATTTGTTATATAATCCCTTTTTAATGTGGAGAATTAAGGTGATGGCAAGATGACTACGTGTTTAATTCTCCAAATAATTACTGGTGGGTATTGACATTAAAGATGGGAGAGAGGGAGAGAGCAAGTTAATTTCTGCTTGTTGTTTTCAACACGTGCCAAACTCTTACTTCACACCAGTGAGGAAAGGCTGGAAGTTGCGTGTTTCATATGCATGAAGTAACAG
Source organism: Fulmarus glacialis (assembly GCF_000690835.1). Lineage (NCBI taxonomy): Eukaryota > Metazoa > Chordata > Aves > Procellariiformes > Procellariidae > Fulmarus > Fulmarus glacialis. The sequence goes on along the minus strand of NW_009220152.1, from coordinate 16,683 downwards.
TTGGCACAAATCACTGAGGGGAGAGAAATAAAAAACACTAAAGCCCAGCAACCCAAACTGTCACTTGCTGACAATTTCTTGACACTCTCTCTGCTGAAAAAAAAAAAGCAGTAGTAAATAAAGGCCTCCTGCAGAACATTCCACCTGAGTAAACCCAGGTGTCTGGTCCTCCTCAAGGCAAATAATCGCTGCTGAGAAGGCAGCGATAGCCTCAGTTTTCCAACCTCCCCCTTTCCCCATCTTGGAAAGCGCCATCATGGGCAGTCCCAGAGTGGAACGAGGGGGGAGCAGCGGAGGATGACAGCTCTTGACTCAAGTTGGTCCTTTCTTCTGCTGAGGCTCTCGGCCATGAAAAAACTGTTCTTCCCCATTGCTAGGAATGGAGGTGCTGGGGCTCCTTGTGGCTAACAGCATCTGCCCTGCTTGGGACAACTCCACCGCGTGGGTTGGTATAATGGGGTTTACATCCTCCCTTTACCAGCACTGCTAGATTCACCCCAAAACAGCTGGAGGTAGCTATATCTGCACAACCTGCCTCTAACTCCTGTGTCTTCACATAGGCCTGGGGTATCTTTGGCCTGTGGGCCACGGCTGCCAGAGCCCTGGAGGTACTCAGGGGCCCTAATGTCCCTGCCCAGCCCCCTGCTCACCCTGCCCATGGCCCAGGACCCCGTGGCAGCCCGCCGGGGCTGTCAGTCCCTGCCCACAGCAGGGCCACGCTCCAGCTCCCCACAGCCTTGCCTGGCCATGGGCCCCACCAAGCCGGGCCCACCCACGGGCCCGCATCCCATCCCGTCCCCACAGCCCATGCAGCGCCCTGGCAATGGCCGTGGGTTACATGAGTTTTCTCATGTGTTTTCTGTTCGAGATGACGTCCTGTGCTTACAAGACTTGATGGGCAGCTAAGTTTTCCCTGTCACTTATGTAAGAAAATATGCAAGTAAGTATATTTACTGAGAATCAAAACATGTATATGATACATGGGATATAACATACAGAAGTATTATATATTGTTCCTCTACGATTTCCTCCCACACCACTGTCCTGCGATCTCCCTTTCTTCTCCTTGTTCTCTCTAATTTGATGTCTACAGCGAAGAAGAGGAGCTGAGGATGAAGTCATGCAGCCTGGACAGCAAGGAACGACACTGGGCAAATTCATATCAAGAGTTAATTTCTGCATGTTTTCTATCAAATCACTCTGGAATCACACAAATAGATACTTTCCTCCTACTTCCTTGATGACTAGAATATTAGTTGTAAGTCAAAGCTTGCTTGTTCAAATCACTCCCTTATTTTATTTTTAAAGAAAGAAACTGTTTTTGCAGTTTGACATGTTTCTTGTTTTCAGACCGTGTTGATTTTCTGTGCAGTTCACTCTAGGCTTCCTACGACTGACAGCTTATTATCTCGCCTTATGAAAATCATGCATGACTTCTGGGAGCCGTCTATCAAAAGGAGAGAGCACACTGAGAAGCTGGTACCTTCTCTCTAATTATCTGGGTTGATGGTTGTTCAATTAACCTATTAACCGCCTGAAGTGACTTGCATCTTCACAGGTACGGTACTGCATGGTCTTTCTCTGCAATGTTTAAATGGCAAATGCTACCCCTGTGTAGTGTCCCAGTCTACCTTCACCTCTGGTCTGATGTTTTCCCAATGCAGCTGGCTTCACTCGTGTTGGACAGTAGACCCCTTCCTGTGCCTTCAGAAGTAATGGCTGTAGGTGAATGTTCCCTTCTCCCCTTATCTCCCATCCTCTGACAACTGCCTAGGTTCAAGGTTTATGCCATTCAGTGAAGCACTTAAGCACACACTTAGCTTTAAGCACCTCATTCCTGTCATTTCATTGAACAGGGATGGATTTAAGTGCCTACTCATAGTTCATGGCTTGCCAGCACTTCAACAATTTCTTTTGCAGTGCCCAGATAAGATAGAAGTTAGGAACCAGCCTTAACAGTCTTACGGCTGGGGGATGGTTTGCTTTCTTGTAGTGATGGGCAACACCATTCAAACCTTTCATCATACTCCTAAGTAGAGATGGACAGGGCCGCAGGTCCAGCTGCTCACTGATGATGGAGGAAAGGTGCTCCCCAGAAACTTAGGTCTGACCTGCAGAAAAATGGGAGAGGGAAAGATTCTTCCACATTCTCTGGTTGTGGCCCACTGGTAGCACCACGCTCTGCTGGGGCAGGACACCGCAGCAACACAGCAGGGAGTCAAGCCTTCATGCTGTGGCCATAACATCTCAATTCCCCAGCACAGATCTGGTAGAGGCAGCTGTGCCCTATCCATTCCAAATTGTACACCACCATCCCCAGTCACCCACACAGATCTCTTCCCTGTTGTGCCTCCTCCCAGGGTCAGCTCACCCTTAAGAGTCAAGAGTATATATGTTTAAGGGCAGCTCAGGAAGCGAAAAGAGAGAGGAAAAACATCATTCATACTCTTTAGGGTCTCACTGAGCTAACAAAGCCTAAGTACCTTGTCTACACTGGGATTAAGTGCTAAGAAATAACCGATCACAAGAATAAAAGAAAAATAAATAGGCCATATTCATCTGAATGGTAGAAATAATCTTCGCGGGTGGTGCCAAAATGCAATGGGATGTGTTGAAGTGTGGCCAGTGATAGACTCCAGTTTTTCACACTAGTTACAACACAGATGAGTTCAGAAGCTGTACCTGTCCTGGGAGGAGAGGTTGTAGGGTAGCATGTAGTAATCTATCTCAAACTGAGACTTTTCAGAGAGTTTTTGGCTGGCATTTGGAAATATCCTTGGAAGCTTTACAATCATCTCATTTTGCTCGAATTGGTGTGCATTAGCATTTGTATCTATGGCAATGAAGAAGGAGTTTGGCTTAGGGCTAGTTGCCACTGGCTTCCCACGGATTAGAAAAGCCAGGCTAATAAATGACCTTGACCAGATGGCAAACCTCAGTCTTGGCCCCCTGTGGCTCTGTTCCACAGGGGATTATATCCAGCCAGTTTCCAGCCCACGCAGCTGCCAGGGAAGAGTGGACCACTATGTCCACCAGAGCTTGGCAGAGCTATCACCAGCTTTATTTAAAGGCTTTTTTTGAACATAAGATAGAGCATAATCTGTTTTCAGTTACACCAGGTGAAAACAAGACATGAGTTGCTGGCCCTGCTTCAAACATCTGTGCTGCTGCAGCAACAAAAGGAGTCAGAAAACTGCGCTCACCGATAAAGCGTGGAGAAGTTGTTCTGCAAAAAGAACCACCTGGCTTGGGCAGCCCTGTGCCCCTGTTCTGCTCCCCATGCTGCCAGCACAGCTGAGCACCTCTGAGAGTGTGGTCACCCAAAAACTCTGGGCTGCTAGCATGGCCCTGGCAGGTCTAAGTGGCGTGGCTCTGCCGAGGAGCCCTGTGTCTGTGCTACCTTGTGCTGGCAGCCATGGGAAAGCTGCATTTGTGCTCCTGTGCCACCCTGATTATAAGTGTGGCCATCAGGGATGGCTAAAACTAAGGGCAAAACTGGGCTCTGTTGTTGACTTGGGGCTTTTAAGTTGCATAAGTAAGGATGGACAAGTTAAGTTGGGGAGGAGGGACACTAGTCAGCCACCTTGGTAATCCTTCTTTCTGAATGTAGATGGTACCTTTTGTGGCACTGCTTTGGATAGCCGTGCTGTGCAGACTCCCAGCTCTTTAGAAATCCAGTGGGCTATCAGACAAAAAAAACCCCACATCATATGTCATTCTGGGTATGTACTTGCTGTGAATGAATACAAAGACCTATTCATCACTCCTAGTGCTCACATAACTGACAGATTAAATCACTCTCTGGCTGTGAAGATGACAGTGGCCCAATAGCTAATGCTGTCTAACAGTTTCCATTAGAAAGCCTTGTTTCTGATTGCTTATAATTTTGCCAGGCTTCAGCTGCTTGAGCTGAAATTTCCCGTGCCATATGTCACCACAAACTGAAGTTTTGTGTGTTGAAGGGCCTAGATGAATAGTCATGGCATTTTCAAGCTCAAATATCACTGAAAAGTCACTTGAACACAAATTTTCAGAGAGTAACTGTATGTTTCTCCTTTCTTGAGGGAGCAGGAAAAATATCTGGTGCTAGATGCTCCCCAGTGGTCGGTGCTCAGGCTGAAGTTGGAGTTGCAGCTCAACAGCCTGAGTACAAGATGTTCCATGTCCAAGGCTCTCAACTTGGTAGGTATTCTTGACAGTCCTAACCTTTTCCAAAATGACCAATGTCTTTTGAGGCTATACTTTGGTGCCCTGACATACTTAGTCCCATATTGTAGCCCATGTTGTTGACAGAAGTTGTTTTAAGCGGACTGAGTTTATACTACCAGGGAGCACAATTTGGGAAGATGGCATCTAATGACTTAGGTTTGAGCGCATCTCAGGTTTGGGTATGTATGATGGCTTACAGCTCTCCTCTGCTCACCCTTTACCTTCTCCACCGTTGTCCATTTATTGTATTTCTGACCAGCATTCCCTGTCATATGGGATCAGGACCAGGTTTTCAGATCTCCTTACTGATCTGAGCATCAGGCTGAAGTTGCTAGTTCCTGGAGATGAGTTAGTTAATTTGGTCCGCTGAATCCATTTTTTTTTCTCTGCACTTCCAAACAACACTGGAGAGGTCAACAGGAAGAGCTTTCAGGCTGAACTGAGTTGTCCCCAGGTGAGGTGGTTGTGTTGGGAGGCCATTGGGTGACCAGAAATCAGCGGCATCAGCTCAGTTGCACATTGGATGGAAATGTGCTCTCTGATCTGCAGCCTGTATAACCCTTTCTCTTTTTCTACAGATATTTTTATTAGAGTGAGCTTTACAGGCCCCTAGAAAGGACCTCTAACTGCCACAGGAATCTGAGAAGGCTTGTGTAAGGTCCCTAGAGGCGTTTTTCCTTAACCATTGTGCAACCCAGAAAATTTCCAGATCTCAGTAAAAACTCTGTGTGTGCTATGTTTTCCCAAACTGGGCATCAATGTGAATTTTGGGAGCTATTGGCTAGGAACTATCTAGAGGCAGACTTTACAACCACCCAGAATATTTTCATTTAACTACCCAGACTACCAGACCTTCAGATGATTTAGAGCTTGCTCTGACAAACCTGAATTACCATTAAACTATATAGCTTCGGTCCAATTAGTAACATTATGCCAGGAAGACAGTGTTCAGGATGGCCTGCAAAAAATACCTGACCACTTACTGTACTCTGCTTTTACAGTGGGTTTTGCAGTTGTGCTGTATTCTGTAATGGCATTGCCATAGTGTCAGCAGTACCTTAGCTGGCTAATTTAAAGCTAGCTGGGTATGTCAATGCCATGCTGCAATTTTAATAAGGTCTGCAGTAGAGACACATCTGCAGTCAGAAATTGTCATCATTCTGCACTGCCAACATGGTGTAATACTCTGCACAAATCCTCAAGCCAGACCTTAGGAAATGAATCTGGATCCTGTAAACATTTTAGTGGGAGGAAGCAAAAATACTTGCATGACCTGCCAGGTCTTTTTGTCTCATAGGTAGGACTTCATATGGAGGAAGTGGTCTTTTCCCTTGGTGGTAATAAAAGCACTTTATATTTTTGCTACAATGGAAATATCATGCATAATATAGATCACACTGAACAGTATTCAGTAAACTGCAGATGTCCTTAAGTTTCCATTATAAACTTGATTTTATTCCTATTCCTCACTTTGCCAAAATTAGCCCTATACACCTACAACTTCACAGGCATAATCTTATTCTGGGACAGATTTTTTGGAAGAGTTGAAGGAAACTGGTCAAGGTGTTTAAGAGAGATGATGGCTAAAAATAATGAGATCATCTGCTTGGAGAGTTTCCTAAAGACTTTTTGGCTTGTCATATCCTGAAAATTCATCTGCCTAGAGATTCAAAAAATATTTCAAATCTGTTGGTCTTGGCTAGAAATGGTGCCTTTGAATAGTTTTAGGCTGTCTGGTGACAGAATTATTTGGTTCCTGAAAGTGGTTCCCGCCTCAGTGTGTGTACGTATATGTGTTATGTGTTCTTTGGAGATCTTAACTCAGTTAGTCAGTGCCAATGTGCTCATAAATTTATGGTGGCATATGTAAGGTTTCTAAACAACTCTGCGTGTATCCTAAACAGACATGTTCCTTCTCTGAGACTAGTCCTATCTGCTGTCTAGAATCCTCACCGGTGTGTTTCCTGACTCCCACTGCAATCCATGCTGAGGCTGACAGCATGGCTTTACAGTCCCTTCTGCACAGTCCCTGGAGATCCCTCCCAAAGGGAACAGCATTCAAATCTCAATCTACTCATCCCAGTGCTCTTTCCTGGATCAAAAAAATCATACCTGCCATGATTTGTGCCAGTATGTCAGTCTCTGATGGCTGCGAGCCACACATGATGAGACTTAAGTCAGTATTATTTTTCAGCATATAGGTTTTGTGGCTTATTTCTGGTTTTATGACTAAATAAGTTCTGAGGCATAATGTTACTATTCTTAAAGAGGATTTATTTCAAAATATGTGCTTAGGGCTTTCTCATAATTTTTAAAGATGGTTCTTGAAGTGTGACCAAAACCAGAGGCAAACAGAGTCATTAGACAATTTTCAGTGTCTCTCACTTGAAATAAGAAGAATGTGACATCTGGAAACGGTATAGTTGTGCTATACCACTGCATTAATGCGGTCTCCTGGGATCACTACTTACCCACTGCATCATCCCCTTAGCTTGTACTGAAGGTTATGGCGTAGCAATGTCAACAGTAAAGTCTGCCCAGCGTGTACCATTGACCATGGGACATTGCTCATGTCCCATGAGACCTTGTTTTTAGTTAATAGTGTTGTCAGACTTTAACATTTAAGCCTTGATCTTTCTGAGCTCCTGACTTTAGTTGGTTTTGTTGTTGTTGAAGTCAAGTCCCTGATCTACAAATGGCTGGAGCCTGTGTGTGTATTTGGGAGAAGTATGACACTATGCTTTCTCTGTTTATTATTCCACCGGCATCTGTTCTTGGCCACTATTTGAAGCAAGCTGTTGGGCTAGATGGACCTTTGTTTTGACTTAGTGTGGATGCTTTTACACTATATTCTCAGTGTCAACAAAAATAGTTGACTATTTGCTGAAAACAGGGCTAGGAATTCACTTCGTCATTTTAAAGACTCTTAACAGTCTTTTTACTGTTGTTCTTTTTTGTGAAGAAGCTTTGGTATCTCTGTGCTCCGGAGCTAGGACTTGAATCCTAAGCCGAAGCATTATCCTGGAGTCAGGGATATGCTTTTTGTCCCCATTCTGGTTCAAAGTGTTCACTTCTGGCTCTTGACAATCACATTTTGAATGTGCTTACTAGAAACTTGGTAGGGTTTTGCACTTAGATGCTGTTGACAGTGAGCATGCCCTGACAGGACTGAGCAGGACATTGCTGCTTGCAGGCTGCTTTGCCACACAGCCCAGGAACTGAGTGTAGCAGGACTGTCCAAATGGCTGTTGTCCTCTGGGACTGAAGAACTGCCTGACTGGAAGGCAGAAATGACGAACAAGTTTTCAGGTGTTTTCAAGTGGGAAAATGGGTTATGATGGTAAGAAGATGAGATGTAAAACTGACATCTACATGGATTAGGGGAAAACTGGAATATGGCTGGCTCAGTAAGAGTCTACAGAGACGATAAAGAGAAGACGAAAGGCTTACAGCAGGGAGAGAGGAGGAACGTATGTCATCTTGGAGAAGACTTCTCTGAGGCCCGGAGCTGAGCACAGGCTTCCTGTGTTCAGTTCCTGTGTTCGGCTTTCGGCTGTGGAAGCCACTGTAAGGGACTTATCCTCCTGATACAAGTCCACACAGATGTTGACACTCATAGACTCACTGAGAGCCAGGCTTTCACTGGAGGGGATATGGAGAAGTCATTAACTCCACCTTTCTATCTTAAACCAAGTTACAATCACATCACCCCAAGCTACAGTATTTTACCATTGATACTGAAGTTTTGTCGAATGTCTAATCTAAATCTCCCAAGCTGTTGGGTTTATGCTTCTTTATGTTTTATTCTTCCTGATCTTTCCACCAAGAACATATTTCCTTATTCCTTGCAACAGCTTTTTAGTTGAAGACTATTAACCTTCCTTCTCAGTTTTTACTTCTTCAGCACCCCACCCCCCCATTTCTTGCAATCTTCCCTCGTGTTTTCTGGACCTCTGTCCATTTTTGCTGATCTCCTCTGGCCTCTTGCCAACTAGTTCCTATCTTTCTTGAAGTGCAGTGCACTAAACAAGACATGGTCTTCCAGGTGAGTCTTTAACAGTGGGGATCAGCCCACATGGACTCTTTCAATAGTCTTTAAGACTACTTCAGACATCCCAATGTGAGGGCTTTGCCATTCATGTTCAGCTTGTTCCACCATAGTCCCTGGATTTTTCTCTTGTGAGAGAATCTACTAGATTCTAGAATCTAGAAACTAGACAGTTATGCAAGTACAGATGAGTATTTCTGTGTAAGCATGGTATTTTGCACTATTGCATTCCATCCATTTTAGATGACTTCTCTAAATATATCAAGATAATTTAAAATTCAGAGCTTTTAGGATCTATAACATCTGCAGTCCTTCCTTGCTCCATCTGCAAGTCTAACAATCATACTTCATATTTCATCTTCTATGCCTTCAATGAAAACATCAAATAAAACTTGATATGGGACCAAGGCCTACAGAATTCCTTGCAAAACATGTGTATTTTGATAGGTTACAATGGAATTACCCCGTGGATACAATTATCCAACCAGACTTGACCTCCTGCCCCTTCCCACAGCAGTTTCATTTAGATCACAGTTCACTAGCCTGTTCATGAGGATATTACAGGAAGTACTGCTAAAGGCCTTGCAAAATATTAAATAAAATAAATAAATTCAAGCTATATGACATCTGCGGCCATCACTTCACCCTCCCTTTAAGACTCCTAGAGTGAAGTTATCAGGCTCAGGCAACTGTCAAACATCTAACTTAATTGGTTACTCTCTAAGCAGGTTTTGCATATTTTAGGCTGAAATTTTACCCCTTTTTCCTGGTAACAATTGCACTGTCTGTTTGTTGTTGACCTTTTTAGTAAAGATTGATGAAAAAGGGCAAAAAACAGGACATTAAACTCTTTGGCTTCCTTACATCCTCTGCTGATAGCACCTCCCCATCTTTGAGTAGCTGTCCAAACTTCCCTTTGTTTTTCTCTTACAACCTTACCTGTAAAATTTCTTTTACTTTTCATAAGTTTTGCTAGTTGCATATTGTGCAACATTTGTCTTTACTAACTGTATATACCGCTCCAACCCCCCATGAATGGAGTATTGTGCTGGGTTCCCAACCAGCTGACCTAGTTTCTCTTTTACAGATCTCTCTCTCTTACACCTGGGGTCAATTAAAAGGTTGTGAATTAGCTGGCTTCTGCCGAATTTCCTCACTTTCCTCTACACTGGCATAGGTTGCACTTGGTTTCTTATTAGCATTTCTTGAAGGAACTGCCAGCTCTCCATATTTTGTTTTTCCCTTAGATTTGCCTCTTATGAGATCTTCCTTACCCATTTTCTGAGTTTACTGACATCTGCCTTTTTGAAATCTAGTGCTGTCAGTCACTTATTTGGATCAAGTGGCGGAAGTTGACACTATGATGTTCACTGCAGTACTGATTTCTTGTAAAATGTCGTATCTGGCAGTAGATTGAGTCATGTGTTACACTGCCCTCTACCTACATGTAAAACTGCCGCTCAGCTTAGAAAGGTAGTGACAATTGCAGTATGTATTAGCCCTTAAGATTTAGGATGCTGTTCAGAATTTAGCATGAAGAATGTGAAGAAAAATGTAACTTCAGAGAAACCTTCTATAAGGCATTAATAACTGCCCTTATAATGGATCTCATTCAACGTGGACAGAGGATCTGTACTGATGAAACGTTTAGAACACAAATTCTTTGTAATAATAAATAATGCAGACCAAGGTATGCAATGATCCTTGCTCTAATTTGTTTACTAAAACCCTTAGTTTAAAAGTACTAATGTACTTTTTGAACATTATGCAGCTGTTTCATGGTGCAATGGGCAGACAGTGAGACTGTAATGGGGGAAAGGAAGAAAAAAGCAGTAAACTTCACCTTAAGCCAAAATGGCTGACCAGACCACACTGGAGCTATGCCTTGTAAGAACAGTGGCAGAAGCTCTTACTGACATCTCATGCAAAACCAGTAAGACTTCAGGTCCTACTAAAACCCTCTAATATTCTTTAATGTTGGTTGAGACCACTGTAGATACCTCATGGACCCTCTCATAGGTCAACTAGAGATGGTCAAGAAGTCAGGCCAAGCCTGGTGCTTACATTAGAAAAGCTTTCCTGTTTGTTACACAGTTGTTTTTACTGACAATATTACAATGCGAGTTTCTTTACTATCACTGCCAGTTGATTTGGATTCCCTAAACAATGAAAATTAATTACTAGTAACCAGTCCCAAATACGATCAATTTTTGTGACAGGTGTAAACTAATAAAAACGTGGGCATCATACTGGCAATGTGGTGTTGGAAGGCAGCAGAGCAAGCCTTGACTATAATCAGAGCAGTGGTAATGGTTTAGAAAAATCCGGGTTGTTGAATCACTCCAAGTTAAATACTGCAGGGAACGAATGTGCAGAGTCACTACGCTATCTAGTGGCTGTATCGATTACGACATTATTCCTGTTTTCACTGTTTTTCCGCTTGTAAATTGTAGTATTAAAAAATACTTCAGACGAAATCAGGATTTGTAAGTCTGTAACCATTCCTTAATGAAGCTAAGACATTTTGAGGTCATGGGTGATTAATAAAAAAAAGGTAGTAAAGTCTGCGTGAATATGCAGACAAAACTGTTGCTGGGAGGTTCTAGGCAGTCATTCTTGTCATTAACAGCATTCTGACAGGCACTGGACAAGATTTTCTCCTTCATATACAGACTATATTCTAGATCGACTAATAAAAAACAGTTTAGGAGTGCTTCAAGAACAAGTTTAAGTATTTTCTTTAGCTGCTAGATTATGCAGTATTTTGTGAGGTAAAAGCAGGTAATTTACATACTTTAAACTGGGTGCATAGTATACAGTAACGCAAGGCCAGATGTGTTCTCCTCTAATGGGGAAAACTAATCCCCATCCCTTGAGATCATAGACTAGGAAGAGGTGAAGATCACACACAACAGCATTCTGCTGGTTTTCTGTTTCTGCCAGGGATGTGATTGACCTTCAGTAAATAATGCACCCCTTCTGCTTTGTTATTTATCTGTGAAATGGAAATAATACTGTTCTACGGAAGCTAAAACAGCTTTGTAGTTGATGAGTACTTCTGTTGTAAAGGCCGTATTTTCTGTATTATATATAGGAAACAGAAAATACTGTATGTATGTATGACCTGTACCAGCATATTTAGGGTACTGCACAAGCTACAACTATTACTTTTAGTATACAAATTAGTTACATTTTAAAAAAAAAAAAGTCTGACTCACCATCCCTCTCAGCAATTTTGCACTTTTCTACTTAATAACTGAGAAAGCTCCCTAGACAGCCGTTAAACCATTTACCTTTAGCTGCACTTAATTAAGCATGTGTATTTGTTTCAGGAGGCTGAGTAAAGACATGATGATGCAGGTTTCAGCTTGGGTAGCATTTCTTGAATTGTTCTTTCTAGGAAAGCAGAAATTTTGTTTTGATCTTTCTTCATGCATCATGAAAACAAAGGTGCCAATTTTGTTCTCCATTTTCGGTAAATAATTTTTGTATTTATACATACTTCTGAGCCCTTAAAACCAAGTTTAAAATAGTTGGTAAACAATGTTCACATCACCTGCATTTATCATAATTATTTCTGATACAAAGCTTCTATGATTCTATGTCTTTTGCCACATACAATAGCCATTAAAATCCATGTATATAAATACAACATATGTATATAAATGTGCCTCACAGGTGGTTGCTGGACTAAGTTTGCAGATTGCGCTAGATAAGAAAACCATGATTTTTAAGAGCAGTGCATAAAAGTCAGTTCCTTGGTCTTGCTCTTTCACCCCAAATAAATCCCAAACTCAGAAGCTTATGCAATAAGCATGTAAGAGTTGGCAGGTCTACAGGCAACCTGCTTTAAGTGCTCAAAGCTGATGAGCTTAACCTCTTCTCCCCTCCTACCCACAAACATTTTCTATACTTTATTCTGATTCAACAACATTCACTCCAGATTAATTACCCTCAAAAAAGATATTTTAAAAATGCTTTAACTGGAAGAAGAACTTTCTTTTAAGATGACTGCTAGTAAGAGACGGGCTTAAAAATACATCAGAAAATTAGGTGCATTTCTCACTGGGACTTCCAGCCTTGTGTGTCTAGCTCTGGAGTGCATGAACCCCAACTTATTTTTATTGCTTGTACAACCAACACAACCCTGGCCACAAAGGTATCAAAATAAATAATCAGTATAAGAGAAAAGTCCTGACACTCAGGATTCATTGCACAAACATTTAAACAGAGGAAATAATTTCTTTTACAAACGTGTTTCTGTTGTATAAGAATAATTTTGTACAGAAAATAGCTCTTTATACATTTTACAGAAATACGCTAGCATTTAGATTCTCTATTAATGGATAATGATTGAATGCAATTTAAGATTTCAGTTTAAGATTTCAGTTATGTTTTAGAATCACCAAATATCAATAACACAGCAATACATCACTTCTCTAATATCCTTAAACTGTTTGACTTACCAAGTCTTGAGTCAAGACAGTGAAAACATTCCTAGAACCATGTTAATTTGCAAACACTCAAGTATCTTGAAACTGTTAGTTATGAAACACCTCCTGGAAGTAATACCGTAATTTAAGTATCAAGGAATATGAACTTAAACCTTACAAGGCAGCATTACTTGCTCACTTAGATTATCCTGCTGGCTAATACTGTAAAAACCAAATTGAACGGAAGCTTTTATATTAAACTGGTTTACTGTTAACATGACCTTCAAAACGAGATAGCAGAAGCTACTCTAGTAAATGCTATACAGCATTAATACAACATATAAATGTCATAAAAATACTTTCATTTTCTTAAGAAAACACCACGGAAGATAGAGGAAAAAAAAATCAGTAAATTAAGATATAAAAAGTAAATCTGTGAAGGATGAGAAGAAACTGAAAAACACATGTATATATATTTATATGTAATATGTAAGGGTATGCTAGGAAGTACATATATTTAAAAATACTCAATTTCTTCAAAGACTGTGTTAAAGTCCATATGGTATTATGTGAACCTCAAACATAAACCACATTCAAACACTTTTCCTCTACAATTGCTGTTTCAAGCACCTGTACTTACGTGCAGATTTCCTTTGAAATTAGTGGGAAGGACAGGACATTTATCTTTGAAATACAACTATATGCAGCAATCTTTTCTTGCTTTCTACGTATTTTATAAGTTTAAATAGGAGATGTAAGCAAACAAGTACTATATAACCCAATGACAGAAAAACTGAAATTTAGATTGTATATGATCTATTTAGTATTCATAACAGCTACTTAAAGAGTTTGCCAGCTGTACCCTGTGTGAGTACTGTTGACGCTTCCATGCTTCAACATTCCAATGTGTGCCTACGTTTAGTCAAACATGGCTCTTGTCTGAGTTAGCCAGTCTCTTAACACATACAACTTTCAAATAAATTCATCTGGAACTGGTACACCTCTCCTTCTCACAGCACAGAGGTTGATATGAGACAGTAATGAATCACATTATACTGGTTCACATTTCCATGTAGTTAGAAGGAGAAACAAGCCCCCTGCAAAATCTTATTCCAGTGATTTTGCAAATTCTGCATAGTCAATGTATCCATCATTGTTCTTATCATCGTCTCTTAAGACATCATCTATTAGACTAATCAGCTCTTCTTCTTTCATTGCCTGGGTATGCTCACCACCTTCCTACAAAAACAAAAACACATTGAACAGTTTAGCAGTTTAGTTTCCCATCTTATGGCACTTATGACAGATTACTGACAACTAATTTTTTGTTAAGCTATTCATGTTTGGTGCCTAATCTGGCACTAAGTTTTATGTAATCATTTATACCAATATAAGCAGCTCTTAACAGGTGCAAACTGAAGTCCAAGTTCTCTGGACTTCAGAACAAGCACTCTGTATCCAGTTAATATTCTTAGCCAGAAGTTCTAAAAGCTAAATAGCACAGTGTATAATGATGGATAATAATCTAACAGATGTACTCTTAATTTGGATCTTGATGTAGTATAGACACTATAGTTTCTATACAGTACAGAAACATCTTCCTGTGTGTCAGAACTTGCAAAATGCAGAGCTTGACAGTAACAGAGTAGTGAAAAAATCCAGCACTGTAGCTTAAAGTCAGCGAAATTCTTAGTATTACCCCTTACGAGCAAAGGGGAATACAAAGACGTGCCTTTGCACAAGAAACAGCAAGTCATTATTCTGTTCTCGGCTAGGTATTTTTTGCCACAGGTGTACACAGGAAGTTATGCTATTCTGAATTGTAACTTCCAAAAGGTCAGTACAAGATCATGTGCTAGCATTGTCTTCCTAAGGATTGTATCTTCCTACTTTGTCCTTACATGTTCCTAGCTGGAAAGAGAATTTGTGTTTAGAAAAAGGTGAAGAAAACAAAGGCAGACCGTGACTGGTTCTTCTAACACTTATTTTGTGCAAGAGGTCTCTTACAGTTTGTGTATCCACAGCAGTAACAGTTTGGAGTTGAAAACAGCAGCCTTAGAACCTTGAACATGCTATTTCTATATCGTATCACATGCTATTTCTATAAACCCTCATCAGCATTGTCCCATTTTGGATAATTTCCCTTTCTCTCCATCCCTGCCTACCAAAGTATCCCCTCTGTCAAATAATTTTCACTCTACAGTCCTTCCTCACTCTAAGGTTTAAACTACAATGGAGACTCCTCTAAAACTGCAATGCAACATGAAAAGCTGTGATAAAGCTAGCACATTTATAAATCAAAACAGAACTATCAGGGGGAAAAATAATCTCATTTTCAGGCAAAACTGTAACTGCACTGAAGATGTGTTATAACTGTTCTGTTCTATTTTAAGCTGCTTTTAGAGAGTCAGAACTGTTTCCAAACACACACGCCATTACAAAATTCCATCTACCTCTTTGTGGACATGTGATATAGCAGTAGCAAGCTCTAACCCATCTAGCAAATTATTGCCATCATAATCGTGCATTTTGAAGTAATGAAGCTGCAACTCTTGTGGAGACATCTCAGATTCTGGTTTCTCAATAACACCTTCCAAATGTTCCATGATGTGGCTAAGAAAAGAAAAATAAACAAAACCAACAACACATCAGTCAGTTAATATTTAATGCTCTGTTTACATCAAATTTAGTCTTTGATCAGACAGTCACGTACACAGGAAATATTGTACCTCTAAAAGCACCGTGGGCAAACAAAAGCTACAGTTTTATACTAAGACGAAGGGGGCACAAAGGTTGTTTGTTACAGGTGCTGTAGTGGCCTCTAATACCTTAGCTAGCTATTTCTCTTTCTTCTGGCCTACTTAGCAGGTTATCAAAACAAATGAAGCAGTGCCCAAAATCCCACTCAAAATTTTGGCTGGAGGAAGATCTTTCCCAGTCAAACATGAAGTATTCTAGGGAGTTTTATTTGCTGCTACCACTATTTTGTCTGTATGAAGAAGCAAATGAGAAAAAACTCTCACTTTATCTGTTCAAAATATGATTTTGTTGATCCAGGTAAGCAGGATTCCTGTAATAAATTCTTTATAGTATGAGTAGCGCTAAAGGCTTCAGAGAGACCTTTCTAGGTCTAGTATCTCTAGAAACTTATCGAGCAAGCATGTCTCATATCTGACTCCAGCTAGTCATACAACATCCTTAGAAAAGAGGCTTAAGTCCAACTCACGTAGCAAGACTTAAGAGATAAGCAAATCATTAAGAAGTAAAGTTTACATTTTTAGAACATGGAACACATACTCTTTATCTTGTACCAAGTTCTTGTCAAGGCGAATATTTGCATGTTGACTCTCTCCTAAGTGTTCCTCAGCTAGGGCAAAGATGAAGAATGCAGCCAGAAAGCAGAACAGCAGATGTATTCTAAAAATCCTCACGGACATCATGATCTCCTACAAAAAGTAAAACATCCCCCCCCCCCAAAAAAAAAACAGATGAAAAATGCAATCTACTTTCAGGAGGTTTACAGAGTGCTTAGAAATAACCCCCCACTAAGTTAGAATAGAAAAACTTGCTCCATTTCACGCACTTAGCAAGCAGAAAACCAGAGCGCTCCAATTAAAAATTTCAGTGAGGGTGTCTATTTCAAGGAAGTATGCAGTAATTTTTAAAGAATTGCTTTTTTTTCATGCAGTGGATGTGCACTCTTTAGCCCTGCTGGAGTCTTCGTACAGCTTATAGACAGCCAACCACGCCGGATTCACGCAAACCTGCCCCAGAGTTACGGGAACAAAGGTCCCTTACGGTATCAAAGGGGCTGCGTCTAATTAGTAGATCTGGTAAGACTGCATGCCCTAAAGAATACACAGCTTTAAAAACGCAACGGCCATTGCAGCGCTCACTTCACGGGCAAGTGAAACGCCCAGGCGCTTCAGCAGGGGGAGCGGCGCAGAGTGCCCCACCGAGGCGGGCACAGGAGCGGCAGCGCCCGCTGAAGCA
>NW_009220151.1:74220-118014 GCF_000690835.1 Fulmarus glacialis | reverse complement strand
GTAGGCTCACTTACCAGCTGTGTCAGGAACAAGGAACAAGGAACACATATTAAAGAGCCTGCTTGAAAAGAAGTTGCTTTTCAGGTTGGATATCTGAAATATCCTTTGTTTGGTCCACTGGAACTAGATTGTGGAAAAAAAACCCTGCAAATGAATTGAAACGAAAGTCTTGCTTTGCTAATTGTTCTGAAGATTAGTGGCAACCAGTACTTCTCAACAGAAGGCAGAATTAACTAACTTTCTTCATTTCTTCTTGCTGTCAGAGGAAGCCAGGTGGTAGGACTAGCAAAAGAACTATAATTAAACTCCACCCATCTTCTAATGCAGGTGAAGAGATCATAATTCATTAAATGGATCCATACAATTAGACAATATTCATACAATTATAAGCCAAACACTAAATGATTAGTGATTCATGAATAATGAGCTAGTATCCACTCACAAACCTGAATGAGGATATCCAATTTATATTTGGTTTGTGACCATGATCTTTCAAACCTGTATCTGTAACCAGAACGGAATTTAGACACCTCATAAGAAAGTGCATGAAACTTATATTGGTTTTTTTTTTTACCCTGAGAAATGTCTTTGAAAAAATAAGCAATACCTTACTTTTGTACTCGTGTGGCAATTTTATGGAAATTTTTTTTGTTATTGCAGAGTAATAAGTTTACTGCCTGTATTAGGATCCTGAAAAGACTGCTGTTCTTTAAGGTCTTGTGGGAGACTTTGCCAATAGAGTATGAATGTCCTTATCCAGTCAGATAAAAAGTCCACTTATTTCAGGTGCCTGTCTTCAGGAGTGGTCAATAGGTGATGCCAAGGGAGAACAAACATCCTCAGGCAATACTCTCTGCCTTCACATTCACAGTCTGTAATCAATAGTGTGTGATTTATTTTTTCTTAAACTTATACAGAGAGCACTCACAACAAAGCAACACAACCATTGATAGTTTATGCCCTGAAAAGGAATCTTTAAGAAGTAAGAGATGTGGTGTGTAAAGCCCTAAATAACCTGGTATGCCCTCATAGCTTTCAGCAGGTGGAGACCTCTTGAGATCCCTGAAAAGAGTGCCAGTGCATGCTTCCAGAAAGGATATCTGTGCCAGCTGAAGAGGGATCCTCAGATCTAAAGCAAACAAGTCATTTCCACTTCAGCTGAAAGATGCTGTCCACATGTTTGAGCAACACTGGATACTTTATGAATTTGTAGAAGTAGTCCAGCTATTAGAGAGGGGCAGCAGGCACACAGAGTTAATGTGAAAACACTGGAAGCTTGATACATGGAGTACTGCATTAAAGCACTGGCTTGGGAGTTTGTTTTCTTTACTACCTGCTTTACTAAACTGCTCCTCATAAATCCCTCCACAGAATCCTCTTCGGAGCTGCCTGTACTTTCTTCCCTCCCATTTCCCGCAATAGGAACATGAGAACAAAGCAACAAATCTTCTCACCTTTGTTTGTTTTAAACCTTTTCCTTTATTACCTCTGGCATTGGTTTGTTGTTGTACTTTCATGCATTTACCTAATTCTGGCGGTAAACTCCTTAGGCAGGAATGGTGTTTCTGTAAATTTCACTGTATTGAGCTACTCATATAATCATCTGCAGAACAGATTATCATTATGATTGCAACAGCCAGATCTGCAGGATTAACCAGTCAGAATGAGAAAAGCCATCTGCTTTTTTTTTTTTTTATTCTTGACTAATGTCGACTGCTTTCTGTGCCCTTTAATAAGTGAGAGAGCCTGCAGGGAATTTTGAACTTCGAAAACATACCCATCTCTGAGTTATGAATGGGCAAAGGGATGATTTCAAAAATGGGAAACCTGCTAGGCTTTAACTGACCGGTCAGTCAGAATACCTTGTCTCTTAACCAATTTGTGTTTGATTGACAAAAGTTTTTATTTTTAGCTCACTTAAGGGAGTCTGTGCTAATGGAGATGTTCTTATGTTATAGAAGTTTACTGAGGGTTTGGTGTTTTTTTTTTCTCCCCCCGCTTTCTTCTCTGTCATTTCTGGTAATCCTCTGTTCTGTTCAGGGTGGGATTTCCAAAAATGCTTAAGAGACTTCAATAGCACAAGCTTCCATGCTCCAGAGTTATTTAGAGGATTTGGAAAATTCCTGTTCTAGGTGTCTTGGTTCTCTGCCTGTGAAATGGGTATAGTAATAGACTATCCCATGAGGATGGTGAGAGAACAAATGAATTTGGTATTGTGTGGTCAGTGACTGTTGAGATGAGGTCTGAAATTTTATATTACCGTGTAATCTACATATAGAGGTCGCTATCATGGATGTATTTACCTTTATTTTTATATTAGACATACAGTAGGTTGATGTGTCAAAAATAAACATTATAATGGAATATCATAAGATGCTATTTACTGGTTTAGCAGAAAGGGATGGTTTAGCTATAGGGCTATCACCAAGGCTAGGCAAAAATTTGCGCGTGGGATTCCTTAAACACGAGATGACAGGATTACAAGTGTACTTTAAACCTAAGAACAACATTGTGCATTATGGAAAACACAGATTAGGAAACTAAGCGTGTTTGATTTTGATGTTAATACTGTAATGGCTAGTTGCTTTAAGATTGCTGTAATGTTACTTGTGGTTATGAGTAATAATTGTTATTTAAAATATTACAAAATTATTTACGAGTACTAAGCTTGTGTACACTAATTTTGAGATTGATGCTTGCTACGTGAGGGTAGTGCTCATGTAAATTTGCACATAGTTATAAAGCAACAGAGCTGAAGACTTCTTGGAGAAAAGTGTCATTTTTCTAATACTCTTATACTAGAAAGTGGGAGGTGCCAGACAATAGGTGTCAGCACTGGTTCAGCTATGCACTGCAAATGTAGATTAAGGCAGCTGGTGTTAAGCGCAAGGTTGCTGTGAACTATACTTTCAGCAAACTGAACGCCTGTAAAGAAGTGCTGAGACAACGTTTGACACTTGTTATAAAATAGCTTTTCTAGGGGATAGGCTGGGCAATAGAATACATGAGTGAGAAGATGAAAGCTGGTAAAAATAATATATGTATTGAATTCACTCTGACATATTCCAAAATACTGAAGGAAAGACTGTTTCTGAAAATGGTAATTTAATTAGGTTTTGTTGTTTTATGAATTGTTCAGAGAGGTTCCTGGGAGGGAGATTTTGATGTAGTGCTTTCCCAGGGATTTTAAGAAAATCAAAAAAACTAATTGAAACTAATAAGCCTGGTATGCTGAAGAAGGAAAGCAAAGTCACAAAAACCAGAATGGAGCCGACAGGATTAACTACAGTGCTAGGAAACTTCCACAAGACTTTGGAATCATGCTGTTTTGTGGAGGAATTTTAAACTGGAAGTAGGGCTTTAGATATTTTTGTGAAACCAACGCATGTCCTATCTAGGGGTTTGTGGACAATTCTGCGACAACTTTGGAAGACTTAAACAATGCAAAACGTATGGTTGTGTAATGGAGAAACCAGAAGAAACCACCACCAAGGAAATGGAAGACAAAAAATTGTTCAAAGAATTGGCTTTCCTCTGTTTCACTGGCAACGTGCACCTAAAATCCAGGATGTGAGGATTAAGCCAAAAAAGGTAAGTCCAAGAGCTTTAAGAGCTCGGTGAAAACATTATGATCTTAGCTCAGCACCTCTTTTGGGGTGCTGAATCAGGGTTTCAGTTCTCTAGAATTGCTTTTATCTGGACAAATACATATCTGTTTAAATTATGTCCTTGCAGGTGGAGGACACTGTAGCTTTAAAACTCTAAGGAAAAATACTGAAATAGTCTTGCAGTCAGTCTACTAGCTGGTGTGCATGTATCGAGGAGTTTTTAAATAAGCAGGTGCTCTCATGAGAGACCTCTGCGTGGTGAGTGCCAGGTGGATGGCTATGCACAGAGCGAGGGAAACAGAGCTTTTTCTTGTCAATATTCAGAGAGGGATAGTTGGGAGAACCCCCCCCCCGCCCCGCCCCCCTGGAGTTTGCGTTGCATTGCAAAATACAGTGAATTCCTGGCAGCCGTTGCAGTGGCATACTCCGAGTGCCCCAAGCCTGGCAGTATAATCTAAAGGGAATGCAGTTGAATTGTGATCTATTGCTATATAAAAGGGGGCGGGTCACTCTGCTCATTCCAGCTCCTTTTCTGTCATTACTGCTGCAGAAGCACCAACCAAATGCAGCTGGCACGCCTCTTCGTTGGCTCTTATATAATATGGGGTTTCACAGGGCACTGATATAGAAATAAAGTCAAACATTCTTGAGGCAGACTCATATTACTTGTTGTAGCACTGGTGCTCACTTCGCTGTGGGGTGTAGAGCTGCTTTCGGAAGGGTGATCTGTGGCCCAACTTGAGTGAATTTTGGAAGGCGTGCAGGATGGCTCCAAACGATACAGGGGATGAACTTGTTTTCTTTGTGAATGGTAAAAAGGTAAGGAAGGTTCCAGCTTTATGTCTGGCTTGCTCCTGGGTTGTGGCTTGATTACTTATTTTTCTAGTCATCTTTTTCCTCCTCTGAAGTTTTCTAATACCAGCACAATTGCCATGACTTGTAAATATTAAATTGTGAAGACTATGCTTTGCTTTGCTAAGTGGCTTTTTCTCTTCTTTGACTTTACCTTGTGAATTCTTCTGAGAGTAACACAAGTATATAATGTTCCTTTTACATTTTAGATTTGTTGGCAATAATTTACTGCAATTCTGAGGTAACTACTTTTAAATAAAGGTGCACTGACTTAATACAGGCATTTCTACTGGAAATAATTTCAGTAATTACAACAGATCTGGAAAATGTAACTCAAATATAAGCATCCATATATAATTCATATGTTCAGTAAGTAATTCTGACATTTGATTTTTAAAAGGGATTTAAATAAAATGTTCATTCCATTTCCATTTAAGAAGCTAGAAAACTCTTTAAAATCAAAGCCCATTAACTGAAACTGTTTACTAGATCAACTGCTGACAATTACCTAAGAAGTGACTGTGCCTCACAGGAGGGTGGGGTGGTCCTTGCACATGCTGGACACCTTTGAACAGTTTGTCCCAGAGCCCCCTTTCTCAGTTTGGACTTCCCCTGATGAGCATTGCAGCCTTGACTTTTCAAAAGCTTGTAACAAGTCAAGGCTGTGCCTCTTTTTTGAACTATGAGTACCAACTTAGTTCTGTTTCTGAGCTCAGCTCAATGCTAATCTTGCCCTGCCACCTTCCCCTTGCCTAGATACTTGGGCAGGGAAACTTGTGCCAAAGCAGCTTCCAGCTGGGAAACTTGGGGAAGGGAGAGGGTTGCATATCCACTGTGTACTGTGGAGCCGAGAGTTTGTGGACCTTCCCTGTGCACTGCTTAGGGGTAAATCACATGCCGCACTAAGTTTGGGCTAGGGAATTAATTTTTCAATCCCTTGAGGGATCGCACAATATTCTTAGTTGGTTAAAAAGCTCTGTGCCCTACCCTATAGACTGGCATGGGATTACTATCAATTTTGCTTTTGTTGATTTTTCATGCTAATTTAATCAAGTGTAAATGTGGATAACTGTTGCTAAAATTAGGGTGTGTTAGTTATGAATTTGGATCCCAAACTGGATTGGAATTTGAACTTTCCAAGGTACTAGAGCATTTGATATCAAAGTTTTGTTTTATCTAAGTATCAGTAGTGAAGAATGAAGTTTATCTAGTATGGATTATAAGTTAGTCAAAGAGCTCTTGAATGTAATGCTGATGTAGAACCAGGCTATGGTTCTGAGGTTTTATAAAGAAGGATGACAACGGAAGCTTTGCTCACAGAGATCAGTAATGGTTCATACGTCAAAGTTAATTGACATATCAGCTGTTCATTGTTTCTAGAGGGTGGTGAAAACTTGAAGCTCCAAGTTAGTCATGACTAGCTAATTGAGTCTGCTAATCAAGATCGTGAAGCAGTGGCACAGGATGATCTGTGAATTTTCTCTGATGAATTTTCTGCTGTGATGGGCACAGGTGGTATACCATTAACTTGTCGTCTTCTTGCTCTGTGAAGGTTTTAGTGACTTCAGATCCCCCTGTGAACCCCAATTTTTAGAGGGTGAACTGGGAGCTTTTTGTGTCTTGCAATAGGAGGTTGCCACAAACATGTTGGGCAATCCAGACCCTGATACATGCCAAGTATACTGTCTTGTTTTCTTTTTCTGGTACGCTCTAATGAAAGAGAATTGTAGTTCTGGTGCCAGACCAGCTAAGGTTCAAAACCAATATGCCACTCATGGTAGGTATGAAGAGTTTATAAACAAATTCCTATATACATTTGCAGCTGGTGCTTCAGCATTTGTTGGTGCTTAGGTATTACAGGAGCATTGCTTTGTGTAAATCGGCAGAAAAGCCCTTCTTCCTGGAGGAGACTCTTGGCTAACATATGAAAATGTGTATTAGTCAAAGCAAAAGAGAAGAGACTGAGCTACACAGAACTGTTTCTCTTTTATGCACGTGGGGTGAGGCAGAGAAGGGGAGAAAGAGCAGCCTAGACCCTGAAGGCTAGCAGCAGAAGACAACCAGTTCCTTTTGTATCTGCTGTCTGTTCTCGCTATGTCCTGGAACCAATGAACATGCTGTGAATGGCATTGCCCTTGGTGCATTCATCAATTTTTGTGTAACTGCAGTTCCTGTTTACAAAAGCCACATCTTGGAGCTGACCTTGTGCATGTGTAAAGGGGTTTATCACAGTGTGATCTTGGCAGTTGTTGGCTAAAAAAAAAACCACCAGGAAACGATTAATACTACCAATGGTACCAACTCATTCCACATGTCAAGGCTGTCTCGGCATCCTTCCCTGCTGGCTCATGGAACTGGCAGTGCTAGCAAAGGAGCAGGTTCTACTTGATCAGAGAGGAGAGGGCTTCCTGAGTTGTGCTCTACCCAGAGCCTCCAGTGACTTTTTTTTTTCCTATTCCCTTTTTGGGTATGCTGCCAAAGTGGCTTGAGTTACACCCCCACCAAATGCAGGTTTAAGAGAGAGAATTGGACTCATGGGGCAATCCGATCTGTGGCAACAAATGTGGAGTTTGTTGGGACATTTCTGCACATGAGAGGTTATGTGATGGCAAGGGTGGTGGGAGGTGCCTGGGTGATGCTGCTGAAACAACAGGTAGCAAGTTAGGATATGGCTTCATCCATCTGGAGTCCTGACTAAATATTCCAGTCGATTCGCTGCAAAGAATGTGATAGCATGGCCAGTGGGAAAGATTACTGCTGTGTGAATTCGTGACAGCTTGACATTGCTAATGGGCTGCTGATATTCTCTCATAGTACAAAACTGCATGATAAGAGGTGCTTGATAAGATAGGGACTTTCATGGCAGCAAATCCTTCTTTCTTGCATTAGCCCAGTCTGCAATGTTGTCAAGAAAAAGTCTCCTCAGAACAGCTGAGCATACTTCACATTCATGATTGTTTATTTTAAGCACCTGTTTACTTCACTAGGCATAAAGCTTGGCACAGAACTAACACAAAGTTGTCTTGATAGTCTGCCTATACTAGAATGGAAAACAACACACGCAGTTTAAAGCTAATAGTAGTAGTTTTGTTTTCCTCAGCTGACAAGTCTGTCTCATGCATATGTAGCAGGTAATATTAGTTCAAACACGTGGAATCAATATTTCTATTTCTATCCGGAATGTTAAGAGGGGATCTATGCTGGAAGCCACATTAGAACTCTTCCAAAGCCTGTGGATGTTTGATTGCAGCTGGGATCAGCCAAAATACAGGATTTTTTTGAGCTTTGGGACCCTCTGGGTCCTACATAAAGAGTGAATTACAAGTTTTCAGTGTGCTGGTTTAAAGCAGAACAAAATGTTCTCATGACCAATAGGAAATTTGCATTGTGTGGTTGTATTCAATTTGTTCATCTGTGTTTTAATCATTTTCCCTAGTAAATGAATTTGAAATCTCTCATTGACTTCAGGAATACACATTCACAAATTTTAAGGTCCTCGGGGACCTTTACCATTGACTAGTCTGACTTGCTGTGTCGCAGTCTGGTTAAAACCTTTCACCTTTTCTTTTTGCAACTAATTGAGTGACTAGGGACTAGTGATTGAATGGGAGCTTGTGGTTCAGAAAAGCATTTGTTTCTCGTTTAAAGACCCTGGCTGATGGGAAGCTTAGCATGTTGTTTGGTAAACTAGGAAAGTTTCTGTTTTCTTTTCCTTTTTGTTCCTCTATTTACTTTGCTCAACTACTGTTCCTTTAAATTGAAAAATCCTTTCTTTAACTTTCTGGGAATACTGATTTAAATATGATGCTTTATGTTGTAAAGGCAAAGTTATCTGAGTTAGTGGAAGTCAGGTAGAGAAGACAGCAAACAAAATATTTATTGAGATCCAAGTTTTGTACATGAAATCATGGGGAAGTGAGCTCAGTACCTCTCCAGACCAGTCTGCGGGCTCTAAGAGTATAGAGGACTGCTTAGGAACTTGTTCCATGTGGTACTTAAAGCTTGAAGAACTGTAGGGCCAGGCTGGGCTGCCTGCTGAGGTGATCTGAGTATTTAAGATTGCTAGAATCAGTAGACAAATAGATGTGTAGTACAAACACAGAAGTACAGAGCAAATTTGTTGGGAATCATTTGACTGTCAGTGCCATCCTAACATTTCCAACAAAGTTTATTTCTGCATTTGATTAATATTTATGGTACCACACGCAGTAAAATCCACAGTTTTGAATCTGTCAAAATGTAGCCATCAATCTGATTTATCTGGCAATATGGCATTTGGTTTAAAAAAACTAAAAACCAGTAACTGAGCAAAAAGGAAATATTTCTTTAATTGCAATGTCTAAGTAGGCTGATCCTACTCCCACTGAAGGCAATGGATATAATTCAGTTTCCATCTGTACAAGGACATCGGGGGAGGTGAGCAAGAATTGTTTTGATGGGTAAGAGATTGAGCTGTGAATCATATTGTTCTGGGCATCAAACAAGAGAAGATGTTATCCCCACCCACAGGGTTTTAAAATATTTTAAGAACAAATCACAGCAGGTGATTGTAACAAACCACTAGAGGAATGACATGTTGGAGGACAAAACCAGCATCAATGACAATGAACAAAAGGCAGGAACAGTAAAAAGTTCTTACTCTGCGGCCAGCAAGAGAGACTCATAAACAAGCATCCCCCCCCCAGGAATCGGAGTAGAAAGAAATGACTCCTTTCTCTCTGATGTGTGAGATTTGGTTTAATCCAGAATGTCCTCCAAACTCTTACCCCTTATGTCCCTCTGATCACAAGTCTGCCAGCATTGCGGATATACAGCTACAGTGGAGTAGTTTGAGGTGACTGAAGGTAGGAATCCTGGGCTATCAGTTTGAACAGGATAAGCGTGTGGATTGTTCAGGACATGTTCTACTGCAAAGTGGGAGCCACTTTCTGATAAAGTTGAGCAAAGGTTTGACTTTGGGACTTAACACATGCTTAAATACTTCACTAAAAGTGTGTGGATCTGAGTGGCTAAATGCTTTGCTGAATGAAGGCTTAGGCCTGTGTTTTATTTCTTTAACTTCCTGAAAAGGAGCCATTGGGCCAAACTTCTAATTGCTTGGTTTGAGTACGTAATGGAGTGCTTCTTGGATTCTTCCAAGAAAACTTCCTGAGACATTTTCTTTGATCTAAGCATAGAATAATCTCAAGAGTCTTTAACCATCTGAAAAACTATTCTGAAACTTTTTCTCTGTGCCTGGCTACCTTGGAAGCTGCTTTGGAAGGGTTTGCAATGGCCATTGGCACAACCCTGAGGAAGAAACTCAGCTTGACAGTGAGGGTATGAGTTGCTGGGGAAGGCTCTGCCTGTGAAATGGCTGTGAAAGGCCTTTTGTCCATGGGACACTCGTAGACGTAGGCATTTTTGGAATTATCTGCTCATGTCTCTCTGTTTACCAAACTACTGCCGAGGGATCTATGTGCTTACTCTGAACCAACTGGTCATGAGAGCACCACTGTATGTTCTTACTTGTTTCTATGCATCCAGAAGGTGAGGGAACAGGAGCCCTCTGCTCTGAATAGCAGCAATATAAGTGCTGCATGATTTACAGTTGGATATCCCCAAGCTAGAAGAATGAACTCTGTTTCCCTGTAAATTATCCCCAATGCAGGAATGAGATGTGCAAAAAATGACCAGTTGTGTTTTGTAGCAGCAACTTTATCGCATAGTTCTAAAAACATGGACTCAAATAGGAAATATGAACCTTGTCTCTTTAGAATAACCCTGTCACGTGTCAAAGGCATAAAACTGAAGCAGTACAGAGGCTGTGAAGGTTTCTTATCAGTAAGAAAAAAGGCTTACACAAATGACCTCTGTTTCAATTTGCCCTTCAAACTGGGAGTGTTTAATTTAAATAAACTGTAACTATTGTACTTAGGACTTGCACAATGTAAGAGCCAAGAACACATGATTACATTTTGGCACAGTGAATTTGGAAAAGTTTCTTGACACTCTATTAATAACAGAAAAAGGGGAAGACAAGCTCTGTGGCCATTTGGAGGCAAGGGCAGAACTTTGGTTTCTGACCATCGGGCAGAGGTTGAAGTAAAATCTAATTTTATGACTAATAGATAACTGATAATCGTGTTGTTCACTAATAGGATGGAGCTGACTCAAAATGTGCAGAGAAAATTTCTCCTTGGTTGGAATTTCACGTTCCCACATTCAAGATGGCTACTATGTAACAGTGTTTGATTTAACATTAGCAGGGAAGTAAGAGAAACTTCAAGATGATTGGTACTTGCTGTCTGTCCTGCAGCACCTATATTGGTCATGTTAGGGTTTCCACTGTTGTTTTTTTTCTCTGCAAAGTCTATTACTGATGCTGTTTCTGTCATTCTGTTTATCTGCTCATTTTCTCTGTCTCTTCTAATAGTAAGAAGGAAAAGGGGCAGAGGCCAATTATGCATGGTCAATAAAGATGAGACCCAATTTGGGGAGATGTCAGGAATTCAAAACTCGAGTACAAACCACAGTTCTTTCTTTGCTCACTACTAATTCTGTTTGCCATTTTTGGTGAAAAGTTTTTAAAGATTTGCCTCAGTGTGCCGTGGCTGAAAAACTCTGATGTATATAATGCATATACTTTGTCGCAATAAATTAAAGGAAACGTCATGTCTGGGTACGTGACTAACATTGCTGAACCTAGTAAGGGGAGTTAATCAGTGGTTCTGCTCCCTGCTTTGGAAAAGAAGTTGCAGAAAGACCAAACTGTCTCCTTCAAACTAACATATCTGTGTTGTAAAGCATTCTGTGTGTAACAGTACCTTTACCTTCTTGCAGGTGGTGGAAAAAGATGTGGACCCAGAAACAACTCTGCTAACCTATCTACGAAGAAAATGTATCCAGTGTCAGAAGAAACTACAGAAGGCTTTAAATGCCTACAGCATTTCATAATTGTTTACTGTTCTGCCTGTCACTTGAGTGCTAGGCAGAGCTTGTGCACAGAGTATAAGAGGGAGTGTTCTGCATGGTCTGGTATTTCTTGCTGGCAAAGATTACAGCTGGTATTCCAAGCTTAAACAATAACAAATTTTAAATAATATACTTTAAATAAACTTTAAAGAATTTGTTAATACTTTAAAGGGAAATCTCTCAGAATTGCTAGGAATTAGAATATGATGAAAAAAAGCAATATTGAGATGACAATAAAATTGAAGGAAATTTAGGTTTGTTCCACACAAACTGTGGAGAATTTTCTGGCCAAAACATTACAGCCACTTGAGCTACGTGCTGTATCATCCAATACTTTGGATATTACTGGATAGTTAATATCCAATGACTTGATTATCCTATGGCCTGTTTATCAGATGACCCAGGGATGCAAACTCAGAGGCAGCGGTTCCCACCACGTACTGTGGGCATGATTACATAAGCGGATGCAAGCAGTCACGTTTCACTCCTGTTTGAAACTGGTCAACACATGAGTCAGATTAGCTTCAGGAGCTGGGTAGCTATTACTGTGATGACCAGGCTGGCTATTCTGGGTCTGGTTCAGTAGGTTGTGTCATTCCATCTTTTCTGAGTTTTTGTCTGACCAGTTGGGTGTGTACATATGCCAAACTGTTCACATCTGTGGTGGTATATTCCTTAAAAAGAATCATGCATACTTATTTCACCATCCTGCCATGTTCTATTTGTCTGGGGTCTGAATAAGTACGGGGATATAACTCACACTCCTCTTTGGGGTTTTCAGCAGAACTATCAACAGCCCTATTTTGTCTGACTGTACCTTGGGTGGATAAAGTTCAAGAGGAAAAATAAGTGGCATGACTCTTGTGCCTGTGTGTACTTCTTACCACTAGACCTTTTATGTCTAAGCTTGTTAATATCTAATGCAAATAGCTTTGTAAAGAGATAATTGGAGCTCTTCAAAACCTTGTGATCTTCTACATGAACATTCTGGTGAACTTATTTTGTAGATTCTGGTTAGGGTCGGACAAATACTTTGATAAACATGTTTTATTGAGGCAGATCAGCACTGTTGTCAAGAGAAACATTGGATGGCAGAGGAAAGCTATATTTCTGCTGAAGCAGGCACATGTTTGTATGAAAAGTAGACGTCATGCTTAGGGACGTGGTTTAGTGGTGGACTTGGCAGTGTTAGGTTTACGGTTGGACTTGATGATCTTAAAGGTTTTTTCCAGCCTAAATGATTCTGTGAAAATAGTCAGTTCCAGAATCTTTGCAGTGAAGGCAAAGATGATTTGAATTCCCTATATAATGATGCCTGTTGCTTTTCCACAGGTCTAGGCTGATTATCTCAGCACAAGCATGTATCCATTGCCAATGAAAGCAGCTGTTCTTTTCCCACCAAAAGTCTCTCAGCATTGGCCAATCCTCTTCACAATAAATAACAGTGTCTAATTACCTTCTAATGAGTGAAGGAACCCAAAGCAGAAGTGACTCAAGGAATTCTCTCCTGAAATCCCTTTGCAGAACATTTGATGCCTGATTGTAAAGTACAGACATGCGCTCTGCAGCCTGTGGAGGCCAGTCCATACACTTTGTGAGTTTCCACGTGTCTGTGCAGTGCTTCCATGCATCTCCGCTAGTTCTGGCTCTCAGAGTCTCCCTCCTGTGGTTTTATAGGAACCAGGCTATTGGGGAGTGTGCTTGGCTGGTTTTGTCCCTAGCAATGGGGAAGTCATCATGGAGCCAAGAGAGAAACTAGGGTGACCAGACCATGACTCTTGAGATGCAGGTAGTTTGTGAGCAGTTCAAGTGCAGCTCCCATGTCAGTGCTAAACTGTGTGACTTGTAGCACTGTGTGCCTGCCCTGCCTAGGCACCTTTAGGCGATAGGAATCACCAGGTGTAGGAAGAAGTCAACCACCACTGGTGAGAGGTGCTGAAGGAGATGTCACCATGCGTCTCAGGGATGTGGCTGCATGCCTGAACAGCTCCTGCCCAGCAATTACTGAATGCTTTGTCTCCCTTACGTAATTTCCTTTTCTGAGTCTAATGGAAAGTGGGAACTGTTGAAGTTCAGAAATTTTTTGTTTATTCTAAGAATCTATTGGAACGTGGACTGCCTCCTTCTTAGGGCTTTGGGTGTTGATCTCAAAGCTCACATGTCAGCATTTGAAACTTTGCTTATGTTAAATTAAGTTATTAAGCAGAAAAAATGAGTGCTTGGTTTCCAGCAAGAACTTGTTTCTAAGCCTTGATTGACAACTGTTTGAGCAGGCTTCTGCAAACACTCTTCATGTTTTCCTTGATTCCTGTTCTCTCAGTGGGCCTATGTGGAACCAAACTAGGCTGTGGAGAAGGTGGATGTGGTGCTTGCACTGTTATGATATCCAAGTATGATCCCTTTCGGAAGAAAATCCTGTATCCTTTGCAATCTGAACTCTTCAACAGAGAGATGAAATGGGGACAGATCCAGGTTCTTGACATTCCAGACGTGGTACTATTTTAAAAAAAAAAGTTACATAATGTGTGTTTCTGCCAAAACATAATTTTTCACTTTCAGAACATAAACGCAGAAGGCTAAGACAAGAAGGTATTTTTTCCTACAGCATTGCACAGTGCTGATAGGGAACTATTTCATTGTGCCCTGAAAGATCTGCACTGACTCTAGCATGCAGGCTATCTGCCTTTTCCCAATTCAGAAAACCTTTATGTTCCTCTCTTGCAATGTAACATAACTTTTTGCTGTGATGACCCAAGTGATGATTATTGTGATAAAATCTTTATTGCTATCGTATTACTACAATAATCTGGTTTCTGTATGCCAGCAGATATTCACTTCTTCTCCACTGCTATTGTAACCTTCAGAATGACTTTTATTTCCTGAGACATAAGCTTTCTTCCTGTTCTCTTTTTAATTGAAAAGTGAAGCAATGGAATCAAACAAAGAGGGGAATGGAGAGAGAGGATGAAGCAGAGGGAGAGGCCCCAGTTTATTTTTACTGTGGGGAATAGAAAGCACTGAAATCTTGGATATATTTGGAATAATGCTTGGAGATACTTTAACTTGGGATCATCTAACTTAGTGGTTCTGCTTAGTAACGTGGCCTTGAATAGGATATCTTTACGGTCATTATTATGTCTTGATAGAAATGAAATAAAGTAGCTACTTTCTATAAGAACTTTGGCAACATCATTCTATTTTACCTTCAGCCTGGACTTTTTCCCCATGTGTACCATCTAGAAACGGTTTCCTAGGTAAAAGGCCAAGAGCTCCGTGCTCTTATGTAAGTTTGCGAGTGGGCCAGGACAGCTGTATAAACATCTTGGTATTTGTAGTCTGCCCCTATAAATTACTTATATGCGTTCTGTAGCTTAACATGCAACGAGGATGTTTACAGTTGTTATTTCTATGTCAAATCCTATGGTGCATACTCAGTTTAAACTCAAGTGAAGTTGATGAGAACTTTGGCTGAGTAGGTACTGTAGGATTTGGCTTGTAACAAATCCTGTATCACATCTATTTAAGTTCTCCTATTGTGTCCACTGCTGCAGTTTCTGAGTACTCTTCAGTTCTCCTGTTCCCTGTTGCCTTTGTTGTGCAGCATCGTCAAATGAAATGACCTTAATTTATTATTTTAGCCACCATACTGCCAATGCTTGCCTCTTCCCTGTCTGTGCCCTGCATCATGTAGCTGTAACTACTGTTGAAGGCATAGGAAACACAAAATCCAGGCTGCATCCAGCCCAGGTAAGCTATTAATACTGGTAACTTTAAAACCCTCTATCCATGTTTTCTTCTTATGTTAATTAATCCTGTTCCAGGGTGTTGGGACCTCCATCATAATGTTAAAGCTGTGAGTTTGACTTTCCACATGAGTAGTTTTTACTTGCAGGAATGACTAAGTGACGAAATCAAACTCCCGGGTTAATGCTGCTGCTCTGTTATGCCCTAACAAGTTAACTTGTGCTGTCCTGGCTGAATTGCTAATGCTTTTGTTCTAGGCCTACGTGGCTGTATTTGGTCCACATCCTGGACCAAATCCCAGGAACTGGGAAGACTGGTGTTGTGGTGAAAGCCTATGTAGTGACTTGGAGCCAGGAAATCTGAGTTAGGTTTTGGCTCTCTATGGCCTTCCATGAACGACCTTGATTTCTCATCCTGCGTAGTTAGGAACCTTCCCTGCAGTGGTGCAGTAAGGTTTGGTTCAGCAATGTTTCTGGAGTCCCAAAATATTCTTGGTGGAGAGGAGTGACAGGAATGTGAAGCCTTGCTCTTCTAGCAAGGTGTTATAATGCACTTTTTATGGAAGCAGACTTGCTTCAGCTTTGTCAGAGATACTGCTCCTTTAAGGGAAACTATGATTCATCTCAGTTTGTACAGTGGGTAGGACTTGTGCCAATATCTATCTGAGACAGTAAACAACAAAGTGAAAAATAAGTTAGACACACATGAATGGATGGCAGCTAGTCTGACCTTTGTTTGCTTGTCTTCTTTTCCCTACCTCCCCTGAAGACTCTAACAGCTAAGCTTTGAAATTCAAACTCGGGTCTATACAGGTAGCCCCAACCTTTCTAGCATGGTAAATTTGAAGAACTCCTGATCTCATTGGAGGCTTCTAGTCGCCTTCAGATACATTGGGAGTTCAAAGCCTAAGTGCAAACTTTTCTCTTCTTTGAAATCTGCTTCACCAATTAATTGACCATCACATCAGAGAACAGCTGATGATAGTCTTAGCTCCTCTGGTGAGATTATTATTTTTTTTTTTAACAGAGATGTTACAGAAACAAGCACAACAATGAACTCACCTTGGTGTTATGAGCTGATGGTTGTTGTTACTTTTTCTCAGGAGAGAATAGCAAAGAGTCATGGGTCCCAATGTGGGTTTTGCACTCCAGGCATTGTCATGTCCATGTATACATTGCTTCGGAACAAACCCGAGCCCAAAATGGAGGACATAGAAGATGCTTTCCAAGGTAATACTCATAGCCCTGCAGAGATGCAACCTGTTCTGCTTTCATTACATCTGCTTCACCAAATGGGATAGAGGTGCACCTTTGTTTAATGTATTTTGTTAAAGATAGCCGATTGTTATGAGGTTAAGAACTAGCTTTTCCACTAGAAGACTGGCCAGGTGTTATGAAGTGAACAAAAATGGCCTGTGGAAAAATCTCACAGAAGCTCATTGTTTGTCCTGAAGCAGGGGCAATTGGCCTCAGTCTTGGATTAGGTCCCCACTAAGCTTTACACAGAACAAAAGGTGGCCTGTCCCTGGGGGGGCTTATAAGAGCCTCCACATCTCCTTGCTTGTTCATTGCTGTCACAAGAGCCTGCAGAGGTGACAGAGAGCATCTGGGCCAGCCAACCTCAAGTGAAGGACCAAGACAGCAATGTACATGATGGAGGCGGGGCAGAATCTAACTGTGTAAATCATCTGAGAGGCTGCTGTTATTGCTGAGGTTAGAGCTGTTACCGTGCTTCCGGCAGTGACCCGAGAGGAAATCAGATACAGGAGAAAGCAACCTCTTTGTAATTCAGGAGATAGTTGGTATACTGATTAGACTCACACAATTGAGGTAAATGAATACTGAAAAAGGCAGATTAAATTGAAATTAATTTAGAAAAAATTCAAAATTTCAACCAAAAGGGATGGTAGGATTGTTGCAAGATTACTAATAAAAATTTCCTCCTCCCAGTTTTTTCATTAGCTTTATCTAGATTTGACAAGCTTTTGTGAGAAACAATAACATGTTCTAAAAGAAGAGAAGTTCTCAGCCAAATGACACTAAATCTTTATCCTTTTGCTCTGGCAATGCAGGGAACTTGTGTCGGTGTACAGGGTACAGACCCATTCTGGAAGGATACAGGACATTTGCTAAAGTAAGTGGCTTCAGATAATGTTTAAAAAAATCTGTCTTTCTCTTTGTTACTAAAATTCACCATAAGCTGAAATGGGGAGGAAGGAAATACACGTGGTACAAGAACCCAGCTCCAACTCTTGACCCTTTTGTATGTGCTTCATGCATTAATAATGCAGGAAGACCAACTCCTTTACTCACTCCAGTTGCTGGAAGTGGAGCACTTTAATAAGATCCACCTGATGGTCCCTTTTTGGATCACAGGTAATCAGATTCTGTAATTCTTTTCTGTAAGTCTCTGAAAAACTCAGCATCTCTGCATAATACAGATTGCAGATGATCCCTGATATGGAAAAAGTGTAAAGGTATGGTGCCCGAATAGGGACGTACTGTGGGGGAATCTGGTGAAAAAGTTGCTTTCTTGAAAGATCAGCTGCAGAGCTGAAATAGCTCTGGAAAGAAGTTGAAGTCACTGCAGTATAGCTCTTGCCCAGAACTCATCTGCTGGTTTGGGTGAGGTACGAAGCTCTGCCATAGTTTTCTCTAGTCCCTTTGTTCCTGAAAGACTGGTGGAGGCTGTGAAGAAAAGTAGATCATTAGGTACTTCAGTGATTACTCGCCACTTATGGGGCTACACTGGTATTAAACATCAAAAGTAAAGAATTTAGAATGCTGCCCATTAATTTCATTTTATTATCCAGAATTACGATCAACAAAAGAGAATACAAGCAGGAGTGAGATCCATTACAAATGGTTGATAAACCCAGTCAATATAGTCTACTTGGATTCCAACAGGCTTTCAACAGTGTCTCTCCAAAGGCTTTTAAAGACAATAAACAGCCATGGGGTAAGAGGGAAGATCTCTGTATGGATGAAAGATTGGTTAAAAGGCAGGAAATGGCAGGTAGGAGAAAACGGTGTATTTTTGCAATGGAGGGAGGTCACTGGTGGAGTTCTGCTGGCACCTGTGGTGGGAGCAAGGCTGTTCAAGATATCCCTAAATGAGGTGGAAAAGAGAGTGAGCAGTGATGTGAGAAAATAAGTTAACTGATATCAAGTTAGTCTGGGTAGCGAAAACAGGAACAGACTTTTAGGATTTTCAGAAGGTCTTTATGAACCTGAGAGACTGGAGAATTGAATGGGATACAAAATTCAGGGCAAATAAATTCAAAGCAATTTACAGAGTGAAAGGCAGTCCCCATTTCTCGTATAAAATGATAGGCTGTGAGCAGACACAAGATCATCTTCCTGTTACCATCCAAGAGGATGATCTTGGAGGTGTGGTAGACAGTTCCGTGGAAGCATCAGCTCAATGCTCACTGGCAGTCAAAACAACACTTCAAAGGGTAGAGAACAAAACAGAAAACACTGCCATGCCACTTTCTGCATCATGGCTCTTCCTACACTTGAGTACTCTGTGCAGTTCTGGTCCTCTCATCTCTAACAGGGTATAGCAAAACAGGAAAAGATTCAGAGAAGTGGAATAAGGATCACATCTGTGGTAATCTGGCTTCTATACAAGGAAGCACTGAGTAGGCTGGGACACTTCAGCCTGGAAAAAAGATGTCAGGGAGGGGAAGGGGCTCTACGTAGCCCATATAGTGGTTTGTGTTAACCTCTGATAGAGATCTACAAAATTGTGACTGGCAGGTGGAATGTGGATAGGCATCTGCTGTTCGTTGCCTCTTCCAATACAAGAGCAAGGTGTCAGGAAAATGAAACTAGTAGGAGTCAGGTTGACAACAAACAAAGGCAGATGGTCTGCCAAGTACCAGGTAGCTGACCTGCAGAACTCGCCAAAGAGTGTTGTGGGCACGAAAAACTTACACAGGCTCCAGCGGAGATTGAGCAGGTACTTGGACAGAGAGCTACTGAGGGTTACTAAACAGACAGAAACCACACTGGGCTAAGGTAGTCCCCTGAGCTGAATGCAGTTGGATGCTGGTGGAGTACTAAGTATTATATTGTATATACTTGTCCCTTTTACTCTTCTCTGGGTATCTCCTCACAGCTCCAGCTGGACCAGAGATACTGGCTGAATGGTCAGAGTAGTTCTAAACCAGAACAAGAGGTCTATCAGTAGGCTGGACATGACCTAGCCATCACACTGCAGGATGCTGCCTTCCATTGGCAAGGGAAACACCTACTTGCTTGGCACCTTCCATCTCCCATTTCTGCTTTGGATATAATAAATGTGGGATCAATTTCTCTCAAAACGGAATGAAGTCTACTAATTTCCTTGGAATCTGCACATTTTTCTCAGAGCAGTTTTTGTCCCCACAGGACTTGAATTGCTGTGGCAGAGTAGCGAATGGCACTGGATGCTGTCGTAGTGAGAGGGAAAATAGCATGGTAAGCTGAATTTTAAAAGCCATAACCTCAATTTGCAATATGGTATTAGAGTTTTGATGTATTAGTCACCTCTCTGGCTCTACTGTGGTGCAGATATTCAGAGCTGTCTGAGCTGGTTTGAATGTCTGTCTTTTGGAAGACACTGCGACTGCATATGTCCTGGTTAGCATGACTAGCCATCATGGCACAGGTTTTACAATAGTGAGCTAGATCCGTTCCTTCTGAATCTGTGAGGTGCAACACTTCTGTGAAATAGCATGGTGACAACTGTAAGCAATGTGTTACCAGCTTCTGGTGTATTGAAGCAATCCATCTTTCTGTGAAAACAGATATAAAAACCAGTTAATTACCCAGTATGATCTTTCCCAAACTTTGCAGTCCAATGATGAATGAAGTAATTTAATCACCATTCCAATAAATTGTACAATTGGAACCATTTGGAATATCTGGAGGAAAAAAGTTAATTGCATTTTATGTACCGGTTGAGGTACAAACAATGGAGGGATGAAAACAAGGAATTAGGGCATGAGGTAGTGTTAGTATAAAATGAATTTAGGAAAGAGAGAATATAATGAAATTCTTTGCCAGGAAATTCCAGTGAATTCCTGTGGATTCTTTGTTAGGAAGCATCCAGTGTTGCGTGGAATACTCCAGCAGTTAAGACCCCTTGGAGTTCTTTTGTCCAAGTAGTTTATTAATGAAAAATGTTACTGAAAATTTCTGCGATCCAGGGGTTGATAAAAGGGAAGGAATATATCTTGTAAAAGTTAGAGTGTTCTGACTTTGTGTAGAATAGCTGAAGTGTGCTTGTTTCTTCTTCAGAATGGGGGCTGCTGTGGAGGAAAAGCCAATGGTCCAGGCTGCTGCATGAACGGAAAAGAAGACAATGTGGTAAGGTGCCTCTCAACTATTAGTTTTTTCTCTGTTTCTGATGTTTTGAAGCCTTAGCTCTGGCTTGTTCTGTGCCAAAACCCAATGCTTTTAATTTAGTTGTATTTATGCAAAGCAGCTTAGACTAATTTATATTTTATGCTGGTCTTGACTTAGAAAAGGTAGCTTTGATGTAATTTAACATGCCAATGAAAGTGATGTCACTTTTGATTGGCAAAAACCTGTTAGTGTGTTCAGGGTTCAGGTTCAGGTTTCTGACCAGACATGCATTGTGATCCGAAAAATATGACTAAAGAAGCTGAAATGCTGGATCAGGTGGCATCTTTTTGCTGTTTGCCATTCTTTGCTCCATGAAATACTAATTGACTGGAAAGAGGAATGAGTTAGGGTTGTATGTGGATAGCTTTCTCCTCTGACACCCAGCCATTTGCATTTTCTCTGTCATAGGCAATGATGTCCTCCAGCCTGTTCAATTCTTCTGAGTTCCAGCCATTGGACCCTACACAGGAGCCAATCTTCCCACCAGAGTTAATGGTAAGTTCATTCAAAAAGAAATAGTATGTGGTTCATTGGTTTCATTGTTCTGCATGGGGTTTGAGTGTCTGCAGTGTCTCTGCCCTGAGGACATGGCAGTGCAAAAAATGGCTGCTGATAAAAGAAGATGCATGGGCATGAACGCTTCCCTGTTTTATAAAAGGGAAGGCTTTTAAGCCAGCGTGGCTTAAAAGATATGCAGGCCAAGTGCCTGCCCCAGCTGGCTGGCTTTCCTCTCCGTTTCTCACCATACATGCCTGCTCTGGTTCCCTTCCTTTCCAGTCATTGCCTATCCAGGGGTGGAACAGTTGCTGACATCTAGATTTAAATTTACTAGGTCAGATGTGAACTTCTACATTAAATACAGCCGTATCTGAGCTAATTGCCCTGTGCTCCCTTTATAGTGTAGGAAGAGAAGTAGGAGCTATGGGATTTAGCTGAATATATGTTTCAATCAGATGACTTCCCGAAAGCTCCAATTTCTCCCCACTCAGTGTAGCAGGAGTAGAAGTTGGCTGGCTCACACTGACATCAAAAGTTAGGTAAGATTAGTTTCTTTCCATGTTTCATTCCTGTCTTTTTTGGGGTAGTTTTCCCCTAAGCAAATGTGTCCCAGACAGGAATCTAGTCCAGCACATGGCATGTTTACAGCTTCCTTCTCGTTTAACAAACAACTGAAATTCAATCATTACTTCTGCTGCTGCACCCAGCCTAAATGTGTCATGAGCTACAGCATGAGTAGGTTCTCACAGATCGTAGCATAATATATATTTAGCTTGAGATAGGTCCCCTCTGTTTCTTCTCTAAGACATTCTCCTGCCTAAGGGTTG
The DNA here is from genome assembly GCF_000690835.1 of Fulmarus glacialis. Lineage (NCBI taxonomy): Eukaryota > Metazoa > Chordata > Aves > Procellariiformes > Procellariidae > Fulmarus > Fulmarus glacialis. The sequence goes on along the minus strand of NW_009220151.1, from coordinate 96,138 downwards.
ATCTGACGTTGCTGGGAGGCAGCCACGTTAGTCTGTTTTTTTCAGTCACTGAATGAAGGAATTAAGGAATTAAAAAAGGAACCAGAATCTGGCCTTACAGCTGATAACTCAACTTCAGCAGTGCTAAAGACTGACATTTTTGCAGTGAGATGAGAATGGAAAACCCTCACTTCTAAGATGGCTGAAGCCAGAGGCATCTGCCAGAACTTTGGTCACATGGAGCTTGCTGGCAGAGATCTTGCTAGGGAGATGTGGCAGCAGGATGCACCTGGCAATATCAGGAAGGGAAAACTTTTGTCAGCATGAAAAAGACTCTCGTCACTGCTAGCAGAAGGATGGGGAATGGCTAACTGCCAACAACAGTGTGGATATCACAGCCACCTGTCAGTAATTTGACTGAGATGGAGCCTGGCCTGGCATAGGCATAGGCAGCATGTGAGCAGGGATTCTTGGCTTGATGTAGGGTCTGAGCTCTATCTGAATTCATTTTTACAGACTCGGAGTAACGAACAGCAGAAACAGCTGTGTTTCAAAGGCGAGCGTGTGATGTGGATCCAGCCTACAACTCTCAAGGAATTGGTGGCTCTCAAATCCCAGTACCCCAATGCCAAGCTCGTTGTGGGGAACACGGAAGTGGGTAGGAGGAAGAGCTGATGCTCATTATGAGCAGCTGGAAAACTTTCCATGGAGTATTTTGTGAGAACAGTGCAAATGTAAACCTCCTTCATGCCATTGCTATTAAATGGCTGTTTAATCTTCAGGTTGTATGTAGGAACAAATTTTCTTCTCAGGTAGATTAATCTCACAGTGAATGTTTTTCCTTGTTCTTTGCTGTGTCGGGCGAAAAAAAGACCTCTGAGCTTTTGTGCTAGTTTTGTGGAATTTTGAGAAGAGGGGAGTGGCACAGCATAAAATGTCCTCATAATCAAATGAATTCGGTTGTGAAACCTGCATTTTGGAAGATTTTTCAGTGAGTAAACTCTCAAGACTTGAAATCTTACTGTTTTTCCTCTCAAAATATATACTTTTGTGAACATAAGTGCTGAGGAGGACAGTTCAGACGTATTTAGTAATTCTGTTACCCTGAGCGATTGGTTCAGGAGACAATCCCCAAACTTTGTATGGTTCGTTGTATTCATTGTTCTTTCCTGAAGGATTATGTACAATAGCCAGGTTGCACAAATACTAAACAGTGTATTTAAGGTTATTGTAAGCCTAGAAAAGAGTCTCTAAAACTTCCCGTGAGAATTCTGGTATTAGTGGAAAACAGCTTTTAGTTTGGTATCGCTGTGACCTTATATAATCTGCGTAACAGATGGTCAATGAACTGACTGTTTAATAGGCCTGCTCCCATTTCATTGGGAAATAGTTAACTGAGGCTCTCTGTCACCTCTGTGTAACTGAAGGAGTCTTACTTTTCCTTAAGGTATTGAGATGAGGTTAAAGAACATGTTGTATCCAGTGATAATAGCACCAGCATGGATCTCTGAAATGAACGCTGTTCAGCACACTGAAACAGGTGAGCAAAAAAGAGACAGAATGCCTGTGAAGTGAGTGGGGACTCCACGGAATAATAAAGAGGATATGAAGGAAAATCCCCAAATTAAAAACTGCTTTCTATATGCATTAGTGCCTCTCCCATGCAGGGAACCTAGTGAGTGATACGTAAAAATAATTTGAGAATCAAAGAGGGCTTTCACTAGACGGTGTATTAGACATATCTGTTTGATGCATGGTGTTTTATGTATATTAACTGGGTTAATAATGGGTTTCAGTGGGCAATCTTTTTGTTTAGAAAGATTTTAAAATTAGTAACTGGGGGAAAGATGCTAGATTTGACAGTCTAAGTGACTAAGCGAAGTATTGCATTTATCTTCGTGGTGGAAACAGGTCAACTTTACAAATAGTTAGAAGTAATTAGGACAATGTAGCACATGTGGCTCAATGCCTGGTAGCATGTTTAACGTGTGGAAACTGGAGAGGAGTTGGAATTCACTTCCCAAAGACAAACTAATACCTATAGGAAGGCAATATCGTTCGTAATACACTCAGGCAAAAGGGCGGTGTGTTACTGTCGTGTGAGAGGCAGTACCACCATAAGCTGTGATTTAAAGGTGAATTTTGTTCTGAGGATGTGATGTTTACATTCAGTGCATGCAAAATAGTCTAGTATGACTGAATGTCTTCTCTAAACCCTGCTGTCTAATTAAACTCAGTGGCATCTAAGCTTTGTAGACACAATTATAACCACCCTTCTGTACCTTGACGTTTGGGAGAACAACAATTCTTTTATTTGTTTGTATACAGGGGTCACCTTTGGCGCTGCCTGTACCCTGAGCTCAGTAGAGGAGGTGCTGAGAAAAGCAGTGGCAGATCTTCCTCCTTACAAAACAGAGGTCTTCCAGGCTGTCCTTGAACAGCTGCGGTGGTTTGCAGGGCCACAGATCAGGAATGTTGCTGTAAGTGACTCAGGAGCATCAGGGACTTCACTTGAAAGCTCAGTCTGAGGAGCTGGCCTGCCTCATGCAATATTGGTGTGCCTTGTGCTTCTCACGCGAGAACATTTGCAAACCTAGGCAAAGAAGCTAGTACACATAAACCAACCCCAGGAACCGATAGCAACATGTGTCTCAGCTGGTGTCTGTGCTACACTGATATCACAGATTTAGCAAGCAAGGGAAACATGGCAGTTGTCCAGGTCTTCCATTGCTGTTATCAGGATAAGTGGGGCAAACTGTAGTGAGATTTGACTAATTTAACAAAACTGTATTTAAAATGCTGGACAAACTTCAGAGAAGCAGGTGTGTAGATTTTTGCCAGCACAACTGTGGTAGTCATAGTGTTAATGCATCAGATCTGGCAAATTTTTAGAGGAAGTGGGTTCGGTGTGTTCAAACTGGGTATACTAAAATAAAAAAAAAATCAAGCAAGCAGATGAACCAACCTACCAAACACAAAATTTTGTTCCACAAGATACTGTGCCATTTGTACAAACACATTTGTATTGCAGACAAAAAACTTGAGTTCCTGAATGTTACTGAAAAGATGCTCTATACTTTCATGGATCTTCCCTTGCAGCTACAGTGATTGAATTTTGGCATTGTTGGGCATATGTGGTTTGAGCATAAGGTAGTTTTGATGCATTACCCAAAGACTGTTCCTAAAACTGTTTCAGGCAAACGTTAGTATTAACTGGGACAGCAACTGATTTCATGGGTTTTACATTTTCCCACTTCATTAAAGGCCTAAAATTGCTGAGTGAGCAAAAAGAACTTATCAAAACGAACTCAAGCAGAGCTAACCTCTAGTGCACTGTGTATGGAGTAATGCAGGATTACAAGATGCTATGGCTGTATTTTCAGGTTTTTAAGTATTTATCCGATGAGTATATTATCACTCTAGGCTCTTGGTGGGAACATAATGACAGCAAGCCCAATTTCTGACTTAAATCCTGTGTTAATGGCAAGTGGAAGCAAACTGACTCTGGTATCAAATGGTAAGTTACTTACATTTCCTTGTGGCACTGAGGGGAGTGGGATAGTCAACAGTCCTCTGTCATGGATTGTTAGGTCAGGTCAGAACTTGAAAGTGGAAGTTAACATTACGTAAAATAGGCTTAGTATGAGTCTTCAGGGGTTTTGCTCTTTTTAAGGCTGAAGTCCTAAGGCTAGGCCTAAGGTTGCCTTCCTAAAGAATTTTGAACTTCTGTACCGGAATGAATCTCTGGTACTGTGTATGTACTTACAGACACGTCTTTGTGAAGAGCTGGTTGAAGATGTCTATTCATGAAAAGCAATAGGCATGAAGTTGTTTCTGTCACTATCATACTTTGATCCTTGTGGATTTTTCAGATAAAGATTGAAACTTGTTTTGTTTTGTTTTTCTATGAAGAAAACCAAGTGTCTCAATTTGTATTTGCTCTTAGGAAGAATTTTTTTGAAATAGGATCCTTGAAGTAAGCAGACTGTCTGATCAGTAACTTTCTCTTGTACTGGTTTGTGTGCAGGCTAAGGAAAGGGGAAAGAGGGAATTACATTGGGATGTTGGAAACTGCTTCACCTGGAGGCTCAGCTTTAATTAGATAAAGAAGGAGGGAGGTCTCTTTGATCAGTTCCTGTGCAAATAAAACTTCGTATGTAGGCAGAAGCTGTCATAGATTCCATAAAGACCAAAGTAAATCTGAGAAAATCCTTCCTGATTTGGTGAAAGAGGGTGGAAAACTGAAAACTGATACCATATCAAGAGCGATTTGTGTAGATTGAAGGCTCTTTCACACATACTATTGCCATTCTTCATCTAAGTTATTCATTCATCCGCCATTGATCTCTCCTTGCTCTACAGAGGGTAAAAGGACTATCACGATGGATGAGAAGTTTTTCACCGGATACAGAAAGACAATAGTTAAGCCTGAAGAAATACTCCTCTCTGTTGAAATACCCTACAGCAAGAAGGTAAGCTTGTGGGATAAGACTTCAATGTCCGTGGAGCTAAAATGCTGTTATTTGAGTGTTATTTTCAATGTTAGGCACTTTTTTCCCTTGGAGACTGACCTCCAAATGCTTATGTAGTCCCAAGTGGACCAGGAAGCAAGTAAATTACTTGGTGAAAATCTAACAACATACTCTTTTTTGACAAGCAAGGGGAGCTGGGCTCTATGATAAAGTACAGTAAGCCCAAGAAGTTTTCTAGTGCAAGAAATATAAATTTCACTTTATTGTCTGGAGCTTTTTGAGTGCATTCAGTAATGATGAAAGTGGTGTTGGCAAAGTGGTGTTCCCAGAGGTCTAAGTTCTGTTTGCAAAATAGTACAGCAAAGATGCTAGCAGTTCCTAAAGTAAAGTGAAGGTAATGTTCCCGAGGTTCGTGCTTCATTTCTGTGAACTGAAATGGGAAAAGAAAGGGGAAAAGGGGATAAGAGGGAAGTTCAGTTTCTGCATCCTTGCCTTGCAAGACTGAAACCACAAGGACTGATTATTAGGGCATTTTGGCAACGTGGACTTGCAACTTCAAATGAACCTGCAAAATTTCCTTCGAATAGAACAATGAACACTTCTCTTCTGTAGCAGCATGAACCATAACTGATTCAGAGTGTCTAAGAGGTAAAACTCTCTTTTTTTCCCTTTAGGGCTGAGAACATCAGCTGTGAAGGTATTTACCTTTTTAGGGCTTGAGGCTACAAGTTATAAGATGCAAGGATTCAGTTGTGACACATTTTCGTTATAAATGGGAAACACTGATTTACTTGAAATGCCATCATATTATGGGATAGAACCAATAAATCCTTTGTCTATCCTCTCTAATTTTTGTATCTAACTATTAAGGGAATATAGCTATTTTATTTATGGTGGTTTTCCATCTATTTCTGAGGGATTCTTCTTTGATCTTGTGATAATTGCAGGAAACATCGCTTTTTGCCAAAATGAGAAACACGCTTGATGTAGTCAATGGAAAACACCATATTCCTCCATCCATACGACAGTCATATGGCAATTTCACAAAACAAACAAATGTTTACCAGCAGGGCAATGGCTTCATGGCTTCATCCCTAGGTTATATGCAGCTCATTGATCTGAAAAACTAAAACAACTTTTGAACTCTACTTCAAGGTTTCTTGCCTGATCTTTGCTCACAAACATGAATTCAGGGAGACCAAAGTTCTTCAGCGGATGTCTGAAGGTGCTGGCATGTGGCAGGCAAAGTCTTCTGGAACTGTGATTTCCTCACAACTGGAAGCAGGGCTGTGTCAGCACACAGCTAGATCGAATTTTTTGGTTTATGTTTGTTTAAAACTGATGTTACCTCTTGCATTGATGTGACTTGTCACACCAAGGGAAAGACTGGCCAAACAACAGAAAGAATTAGACTAAAGTAGTTTAGCAGTTTACATGATTCAGTGTTACTGTAGGGGGACTGAGCTCAAAGTAGGCTTTATCACAGAGAGACTGTTAGGGGAGAGGAGGTAACACCTTTTTCTCCTGCTAGTTTGTGTGTCAGTATTTAAGATATTCAGGGAATAAAGATTTTTGAGTCTATACTTGTAAGGGGATTGCAGCTGAGCAAAGACAGTATTTAGAAAAGGAAACAACTCACTGGGTTAAAGATAAAATATAAACGGATTCCAGAAAAGAAAACTGCTTAGCTTTTTGTATATTATAAGGCATTCCTAGAACCGGACATTTCCTTTATTTAACAACCCTCTTTCTCTTCTGGACTGTAAAAACATTCCTTTTGTTCCAGATAATGTTCACAAGTGTTATGCACCACTTGCGTTATTACGCAAGTGACCATCAGTTTTTCATGTGCTTTCCCTTGAATATATCTCTCTATCACATTTGTCACTGTTACTTAATTTTTATGATAATAATATTCTGTATCACATAGACATTTACTGGTTTTCGAATAGAAAAAGACTGACAACACAGTGCCTATGTATTTCTATCTTTGGAAAACAATCTTAACCTACTGTTTGCTCGGTATTGCCATCATAGGCTCATAGTATCACAATTTTTGCCCTGCTGAAGAGACAGAAAGCAGTCATGAAGTCTTACTTCATCCTTTAAATTAGTATCCTCCAACATTCATCCATTATTGATCTCTATATTCCATGGTGGTGGGCTGAAAAAATTGACATGGAAACAATGTTTTTGCAATTGTCAATATTGCCTATGAACCTTTTAGAGTCTCTGGATTTCTTAATGTGCTCCTACCTGGTGTTGCAGCTTGTCCAGAAGGGGAGAGGGGAGACTAATCTAGGTCCCTAATATGCAGCCCTTAAGAGTAAGGGTTGCTTGGTTTTCCTGTGAGAATAACTAACACCAGGAAATTTTCACTGTGATAGTTTGGAGGGGACATGCTCTGCTGTTTACCAAGACGTAGGGCAGACATGGGCAGCTGATGTGATGGTTACCTTACCTACACTTCTAATGAGGAAAAATAGTGAGTGCCTTTTCTCCCACAGGACTCTGTACCAAAAAAACTAAGGTGTCTTGTGAGGAATGAAGGCAAATATTGCCCTCTTGTTGCAGTCACGTTATTGGAAATCTTCTCTGAAGTGTGCACTAAGAGAAGAGGCTGCTTTTCCTCCTCTTTGGAAGCTAATTGGTTTAACAAGAAGAGTGGCAGAATGTCCGCGTTGGGAGGATGCTATTGATGCTCCTCTGCTATTATCTGCTGGCTGCCCACTAATTACTTGAATTCAGGAAATGAAACACACCCTTCAGTTATATCTCCAGTAGCAAGTTCTCGATGCACAAAGGGGGCCTCTTGTGAAACTGTTCTCATTGCCAACAATAGAGGAATTGTTCTTTATGATAATGAAAGAATTGCTGTCCACTTCTGATTAGAAATAATTAATGGAACAGACTGCTGTGCTCTGCAGAGTCACTTGGCTAAGCTATTAGAGAAGAAACTTGGCAGAAAACTCTCCAGAAGGGCTGTTCAAAGACATCGGATCTGATTCCTCTCTTAATCTGCAGGATGCCTGAACACCAATTTGTCATAACCTGCAAGACAGGCAAGGGGAAAAACTGACTGTACTGTGACTCCAGGGTGACACCATCACTCAGTGTATGCTGGTAGAGTGTTAATCTCATATGTACTGCCACTCTTCATAGGAGAGCTGCTGAGTTTTGTGAGTTGTAATTGCTGGTGCATTTAAAAGAATTTCCTCGCTCTCTGGAAACCAGCAGAGGATTCAGGATAAATGAGATGAGAACTGTATTTGCAGTAACAGATTGAAATTGTCTTGAAATATATTAGTCTGGTCTATTTTAGAACTGTGAGACATTTGTGATTATTGATTTCAGTTTTTGCAGAGTTCAAAGACTTCCGAAGGGAAAGGGTTTAGGAGATGAGTTTTACTGATTAGGCTTTCAGCTTAGCAGCCTGGGAGAAATAAAAAGTTGCTGAGGAACTGTAAGCTTGTTTATGTACAAATAGTCTGTCCTGGTTCTTCCTCTCAAGATTCCAAAAAAATGTGACAGCTACAAGCAGATCTCTGTCAAAGCTCGTTTCCCACACAGTCCTAGGTTGGCTAATAACCACTGATCTAATACATTAGAATCATGTGAAAATATAGAACGCTGCCTGAACAAACATGTCCTGCTTGGCCCTGCAAGATGAATCAACCAGATACAGTTCCCTGGAGTAGCTCATCCATGTAGAGATAGGTTAACAGCTTGTCCATATTTATACTCCAAAGCATGCCAAGGTAGAGAATAAAGAAATATTTTTCTGTCTTCTAGGGTGAATACTTCTCAGCTTTCAAGCAGGCTTCCCGTCGGGAGGATGACATTGCTATTGTGACCTGTGGGATGAGAGTCCTGTTCCAAGATGGCACTAGCCGAGTGGAGGAGATAAAACTAAGCTACGGAGGAATGGCTCCTACAACAGTCCTGGCGCTAAAAACTTGCCAGGAGCTCACTGGCAGGTAGGAATTTTTCTGTGATAGAAAGGCTGTCTAATGGAACGGTGCTGATTTTTACAGGAGCAGTTCAAATACCCCAAATCCTCTCTGATAGTACACAGAAGGAGAAAGGGGAGGAAGTGTAGCTACACTTCTGCAGCAGTCTGCGTTTTGTGTGATGCCTTGCTTCCTCCAGTCTCCTTACCCTCAAAGATCCATGTCAGTCCTTATTCAGAGAGCCATATCCTTGCTAAATTCACTGATGTGTTGAAGTAGGCAGAAGCTAGATGTGGGCATGACCTACAAAACTGATTTTCTTTCAAACTGGACTGAGAAATCTGTGCTCTTATCATTTAATAGCTTTGCCACATCTTTAGAAAAGATGACATGAGCCCAAGAGGGGAGCAAAGCTGACACATATACTATAAACAGAGATAGAACAGGTGGCTGTTGCTTGAGAGCTTGTGAGGCTGCCATGTCAGAAGAGTTAGTCTGCCCTGGTGATATTTAGGGCTGAGCAAGGGCTCTGTGTCACCTTTGTTCCCTTGCAGAGACTGGAATGAGAAGCTGCTGCAGGATGCCTGTCGCTTACTGGCGGGTGAGATGGATCTGTCTCCTTCTGCGCCTGGTGGGATGGTGGATTTCCGACGCACGCTCACGCTCAGCTTCTTCTTCAAGTTCTACCTGACAGTCCTTCAGAAACTGAGCAAGAACCACAACGGCACTGTGAGTGCTGCTAGGGAAGATTTGGGGAAGGAGGACCTGTATGTGCTGTCTTGGTGGGGAAGGCATGGGGAGGGTTCAGATTCAAGCAAAGTTGTACCTGATAACAAAGTCCATGTTGCAATAGCTGCCAGAGCTACTCTTACTCCTTACCTGCATGACAGTGACTAGTGTGTCTTCCCACTTGCTTCCTTGTGGCATCCCCACCTTGCTGTGGAAGGATGCTGATCTGTGGGTTCACAGGAGGATTCCTGGACTTCTCCCCTTTGTTGCATTACAACTGCTCTCGTGGGTCTGTGGCTGTTCTTTGCACAGAGCCTGAGCCCTGTTTGCCTTTCACCCAGTAAAACATGAATTATCTTCACTGGAGGGTGGAAAATGGAGAATATCCTGGGCTACTGGGGAACATGAAAAAGGGACTGGCAGGGAAGATGATTGTTCTTTAATATGTCTCTGGCAGAACAATCTGTGTGAGCCCGTCCCCTTGAACTACATCAGTGCTACAGAGCTGTTTCACAAAGATCCCATTGCAAATGCCCAGCTCTTCCAAGTAAGTAGCAGTACCTGCATGACGTAGACCCGGGCTTTTCTGTAGCTGAAACTGTGCCTCTTACCTTGTTGTATCCCTGAGTATGGGCAATAATGCCATTCCTGAGGCTTGTATTTGGGTCTCAGTCCCTTCCTTGCTTTAGGATACAATGTTTTTTCCTGTCATTGCCCAAGACTGTTGCTGACATGTACAGTTTCTTAAAAATCGCTGTGGGTAGCACTTTCCTCCTGCACCCAGTTCCATATCCAAACTGAAATTACTGTTCTGCTTTCCCCAGTTACAGCCTGCCTTTTTTTGCATCTCTCAGGCTTCAGATTCAGGATATATCTTCTTCATTATTTCTCCATTAATGACCTGTTCTCTTCAGCTTTGAGAGTAGAAGCTAGCTTGAGAACTTGAACCTTTTATGCAAGCTGTCACATGAAACCCTTCTCTTCCATAGCAGTTTCAAAAACCGAATCCCTTTCACTTCATTCTCTACAGCCCCCTCTGTGTAGCCACTCCATCTTGTTTACCTTCCTTTCCCTCAGGACTGAGCCCCCATCCCATTCCCCATCTCACTAGAATGTCTCAATGTCTTTTGCTCTCCCATCAATGCTTCTGTCCCCTGCAATATGAGCAGTAGTAGTCAGTCACGTGTTTTACTCCAGGAAGTGCCCAGGGGGCAGGCAGTTGAAGATATGGTGGGCCGGCCTTTGATGCATGTTTCAGCAGCCAAACAAGCATGTGGAGAAGCTGTTTACTGCGATGACATCCCTCACTATGAGAATGAGCTGTATCTAACGCTGGTGACCAGCACCAAAGCCCACGCTAAGATCCTGTAAGTGTTGCTTCTGAGTTTCAGTTGTTGGAAGCATCCAATGCTTGGTGGCTTAGAAAACATTGACCTGTCAAGTTGCGTGTGAGGGAAAGGTTTTTGTGTTAGTGGAAACTCCAGTTCATTGCACATTGTTACATGGAGGCGAGCTGTATGTGTTACAGCTGCCTGGCAAGTCTGCGTCAGTGGGAATATGACGGAATTAACACCAAACTCGGAGCTTTGCTGAAGCACAAAGTCCGCAGCCTTAGGCAACCCTCTTGCATGTCCCTCTCTTATACTCAAGCATGCAGGATTAAAAAGGAGCAGGGTGGAAGAGCACCACAATGTCTGAGGAGATGTCATTTTAATCACTAACCAGAGCATGCAGTTTGAACATGCTCTTTCTTATCTGCCTGAAAATTTAAGTTGTAACATGCAGTTCCGCCACAGCACTCCTGCTGGTGAGTCAGCTGTGTGTGTACTGTCTTCTGGTTTTGCCTTGCACTGACTATGATCAAGCCCCCTCCATAACAGTCGTATGTGAGTTAGCTTTAGCTATTACATGTAGACCTGTTTGTGCTTGGCTGTAGCAAGCTGGATAGGTCAGTATTTGGACGTGCAGCTGTCTCTGAAAACATCTTGTCCATGCAGGGCATGACTGATGCATAATTTATAACAGTAGTGACTAAACAACTCTAAAAGGCCTATCCTGGCAGGTAATGCCATCTACATTCTTATATGAGTTCTAATGCTGTTATATTGCGGGACTGACTGCCCCCCACAATCCCTAAGTGTGCTTATAGTGTGGTGGCTCTGCAGGCTCTCATCTGCCCTCAACTGCTTTGATGTGGGACACTCTGCGTTACATTGCCTTGTGTTGTCCACAATAGCCTTGTGATGTGCTGTTTGTTCTTTAGGCAATACTTCCTGCCTATTTAGGCTTCCTGTCCAGAGGTTTCCCACAGTGGTCTAACATGGGATGGGCAGCATGGTGGTCATGGATGCACAGATGTGGTAGTCGACTCCCAGGTTATGAAAGAAATTACTTTGTCACCATAGTTAAATGTTAGGTATTTCAACGTGATCATTGATGAGTGCTGCAAACGCGTAAGCATTGTTACTACTACCAGTGCAGATGGGGCAATAGAGAAAGCATCAGATCTATGCCTGTGACCACAATATGCAGCATTTTCTAGAGACTGCTGTACACATTCTCTTGCATTTGCGTTATGCACTCACATTTCAAGCTGTGAGCCTGTATTGTTTTGTGAAGGAAGTAGTAGAATATTTCATCAGGTTACAGAAGTATCTCAGCCTATGATTTTGTTGGTTAAAATATTGGCCCTGAAAATCTCCACTTCACCCGAGTCCGATTTTGACCACCAAGTGTAAATTAGAAATCATCTGCTTCTGTATTTCTAACTAAGGGAAACTGTCAGGGGATTGTTTCTGAGGCATTGCTGCAGAAGCACGGGAAAGTGAACTTTCCAAAGAAAAATAGCATTGTCTTCAGTTCCTGCTGTCTAACAGTTCACGTGGGAAAGTTCATTCATACATTTAATGTCTTTTTTAAAAAGTCTGTAGCTCACTGGGATGCATAAACAGCTACTTTCAGGCACAGTTTGTATCAGAGTTTCAGGAATCTAAACAAGCATGCTGAAAAAATTGCAGCAATTTACAGAAGACAATAAATCATTCAGTTAGCAGAAACAAAGCCACAGCTTTTCTATTCGCAACAGTTCCCTTGTAAGCAAGCCAATTACATAGCCAATGTACAAAATATTGCAAAAGGAGCATGAAAGTCTTTTATAATACATTTTTTATGAAGTGCTCCATATAAAAATTAAATTATATTGCATTTTTCTACTTACTTTCTGTCCTGCTTGTCACTTAGTTTTAAATCTGTATATCATTCAAACAGACAAGCATTTTGGTTAGATACCTCTTTTGCTGATTACCAAAGAATACCTTTCATGAAGCTTTTTGTCTTTTGGAGCGTCATTTCTTTTGCATCCTTTTAAAAAACCCTGCAGCTTCCTTGTGATGGATACTCAACAACTTCTCCCTGACTCACAGCCACATTTTTCTCTCTAGAGACCATGGTAGATGATATGTGTCTGCGGTAAAATTTCATGTTTATCAATAGACAGGGAGGAATCTTGCCCTCGCAGAAACATGGCAGCTAAGAAGACAGTGGAGGCATACCATCACTAACACCAATCTGTCTTTGGCAAAGGGTGTCAAGGGATCTTTAGAACATGTGGCGATTGGATCAAGTCCAGATATGTCTTAGGGAAAAGATGTATGATACAGTATAGTCCAAAGAAGCAGACAGGTGATCAGAGTCACAGTCAGGATTCAGATTATCATATAGATCCCAAATGACTTTAGTCTAATATGTTGCCCTTTCTGCCTTGGTGTCACATGATATTCATGTGACAAACTCCTCCTCTTTTGCATAGCCAGACTTCAGGGAATCAGGCCTGAAAATGTATTGGTATCTCATAAGCGCTGACAAAAAGAAAAATGAGAAATAATAATGCTGCCCCTCCTCCTTTCTTTCTTTAGTTCTGTAGATGCATCTGAAGCCCAGAGTGTTCCTGGGTTTGTGTGTTTTGTCTCCGCCAAGGATGTTCCTGGCAGTAACATCACTGGTGTCGCTAATGATGAGACTGTCTTTGCTGAGGATGTGGTATGTGATTAAAAACAGCCTTTTTCAATCACACTGCTCAGGAAATAAGATTTCTCATATTGTCCAGTGAAGTCCTCTACCTTGTACAGAGATAAATCCTAACTGCACTGGAATCAATAGAAATCTTGGTGCCAAATTCAATAAGGCCTGAGTCCCTTTATCCTGTGCCCCTCTCCGCTGTGTTATCTGCACTATTCTCCTCTAAGCTGCAGGCCACTGGGACGGACTCGCTCAGTCAGTTACTGTCCAAAGTTGTTTGTGGTCATTTCCCTTGACTGGTTTTAAATAGACCGGTCTGAACAAACAGATGAAAAATTGCACAAAAGGAATAGATGAAGAGAATTATCATGAGCCTCCCAGTTACTGCATATATACACACCAAATGATGGTGGGTCCTAATCTTGCCTGTAGGTCACTTGTGTTGGTCATATCATCGGTGCAGTTCTTGCAGACACACAAGAACATTCCAGAAGAGCGGCTAAAGCTGTGAAGATTAAGTATGAAGAGCTCAAACCTATTGTCACAATTCAGGTAAGATGGCTCAGATCTGCTTCTGCAGTTAGCTTGGGACCCCCTGATGTCTAGTTAACTTCTATTCTCATATGTGGTTATTTAGCCACACGTTTTGTTAGTCTTTGTAGGTGCAGCAGGATATGGATAGAAGGAATAATTTGTATATTTAAATATAAAGAGGGCACATCTTTGATATGGTACTGATTTGGAGTATATTAACTTGTTCTTGTATTATTTAAAGCTAAAACAAATAAACTCTGGTAGATATATTGTGTTCAGCACAAACCTGTTTAAATTAACAAGGTTACTGTCAGTTACATTCTTACCCACAGGTGCTTGCTTTCAATGTTCTCTGGTATGACCCTGCTGGTTTCATTGGTATTCATTCATTCTTCATTCTCTGATTTGTAACACTCAGTAATAGGGTGTGAAAACGTCTCTTCTAGCTCTGTCACCGCACTGCTTCTCTGAGATTTCTGCAGACCACTTGTCTAGTTTCTAAGCTGATGAAATTAATTTTCAGGAGTTCACTCTCCACTGTGAACATTTCCACTGACTGTATGGACACAGCCCTTAAGTGGCTTTTCTCAAAGCTGAAGAAATTAATGTCAACAATTTGTGATAATTTCATGCCTTTTTTTTTTTTTTACTAGAAGGCTTGTAGACAAGATTTCCTTATGTGACAGTAAAAGCAAATGATAATATCTAATACAGCATTCACATCTAGAAATGAGAAAAATGTATGAAGTCTTATTGGGGAGAAATTAGAACCATGGGATTCTAATTAATTTTTTTTAATGGTCAGTATTTCATACCATGTGTTTTGTAATGTGAATTGTATTCATGCAAATACAAAAAGTCTGTGCATTGTCTATTACAGACATTGGTACTGTCATCTGTGGACAGAGGTTTTGGTTTGTTTGTATGATTTGTGGGTTTCACAAACAACATGTGAGAACTTTTCCTTTTCTGAGGCTTCTAGTTGTTTATTCAACCAGGGAAGATGAGAGTGGAGCCAAAAATGTACTGATTTTTTGTTATTGTTTGATCATTCTGTGGGTTGGTTTTTTTTTTTTTCGTTATGGAAAACTTCAGTTTTGGCAAAAGTGAAATGCGTTTGTAAAACTTCCCCAAGAAAGATTATTGTGTATTAGCTCAGAAATGAACTATTTCTGCAGAAGTTCTCATGCCGTCTGGGAGATTTAGTTTTCTCCTTCTCTCTCTTTTCTTTTTCTCTTTTTTTTTTTTTCTTTTCCTTTCCCCTCCCCTTCTGGGCCACAGACAATAGTTAACGTAAGTTGTAAGTCATAGCTCTGGTGGCTACAGACCTTGAGGTTCTGGGTCCGTAATGTAAAATAGGTCACAAGAAGCAATCTAAGATTGTCCAATTATGGTGTTTATTGTGAAATTGCTGTGTTGCCAAAAATTATTTTGTACTGCTTTAAGTCAAGTCACTTGGCTATTACCATAGTTAATGTCTGATAAGTTCTTGTCCTTTTTATCTTGGATATTTTTTCTTCAGTCAGAGGAAGCTTTGTTTTCACTCTGCTTCTACAAAAATTTCATTGTGTTTCCTAGGAAGCTATTGAGAAACAATCCTTTCTTAAGACTAAAAAGAGGATTAATAAGGGAGATGTGAAGAAAGGATTTGAAGAATCTGATCACATTTTGGAAGGTGAGAATAAGCATTAATACTTCTTTTAAAATAGGATAGTTTGTGACAAAAGAAGTCAAGCTATCAGCCTCCTTTTTATGCATATGATACTGAGCTCATGAAAGTAAGGCTTGCGGGGCTAAATTAATTTCATATTAAGTTTCAACTAACTTTATATACAAATAGCTTGTGAAAGGTTTAATTTCAGTTTCAAACAGACTTGGATGCTCCAAGCTATGCCCCTGTAAACACTCTCTTCCAATGTAAGGACACATTTTTCTTAAGCAAATATTCTACAAAGTGATTTTTTTTTTTCCTGAAATGTATCCATATAGGAGCTTTTCCCTGTCCAGACATAGTCTGGTCTGAATCTTATAGGCAGCCAATTTCCTTTAACCTGGTATTTTATGAAAATAAATCTGAAAACCTGGTTCACCAACCTTGCTGGCTGTAGGTATCACGAAGAACATGCCACTGCCCTGTAACATTTTCTCAACATTGATTGTTGGTCTGTCTTTGAGGATGGTGTTTTTTTGGTGTGCTTCTTGGTTTCATTTAGTTGGAGGCTGCCAAGCAGGTTGTAGAGACATGGGTAAACATAGCAATTATCAACAACTGTTTAAAACCTCTATGAGTTAGGAGGGGAGAGTGCCAGAGCTGTGAACTGGAATACTCTGTCAGACCCATGTCATGGCTTGGGGTATGTATCACTGATCAATAGCTCCTGAGAGGAAGACTCTCAAACATCAGACCTTTGGAGAACTATGTATTTATCGATAAGTGGGTGTTACATCCCCCTTACACATCTGAAAGGGAAGTTAAATCAGTTACACACAAAGCCTGGTGTGAAGGGATTTTTCTCAAAGATCACAGAGAAGCATCCCCCCCTTACCTTCCTGTGGGGGAAGGAGGGAGTTATTTAACTGAAACACCCGTTTCCAGGTCTGTCATTTGTTGTATTTTGGTATGCATTGCTGAGACTTTCCTCTGCAGTCAGCGATTGGCACTGGCACTTCAAAGGTGTCATAAGCTGTTGTTAACTGTTTCTTATAGTGTACCATACTATACAAAATGAAAACACTGTGCCAGGCAAGGCAGAAATTGTTCTGAGCTAGAAGAATAGGTTATTTAAAAGGCTGCAGTACTGTGTGAATGCCAGGCCAACCCCCTCAAGGAGACAAGAGAAAGGCCCCTGCTACGTACCAGAGTAGGCGTTGTCTCATGCAGATGTGCATTTCCCGCTGATGTACCTAATGAAGGCAGCTATTTTGTTGTTGCTGAATTGAATAAAAGGAGGAGAGGAACAGGATTTTGAGAACTGCTCTGAATATTAATTTTCATGGCAGCTGAATAGACCAGGGCCATGACTGAGAAAGGAGGTTGATTCTGACATTTAATAGTGTGTAGCATGACTGGAAATTGTACCCCCAGCACTGCCAGGTAAGATGTCCTGGGAAGGAGCCACATGCAGTGACAGAGAGTTGATTCCCAGTTAGATCTTCTTAAGGTATTTTGGGTTTATATTTTTGTTCCCGTTTCAAAATCTGTAATACCTTGTATTTGATCTGCTCAGCTAGACTATACTTGATTTATTTTTATCCTTCATCTCAGTGGTGTTGTCAGGGCAGTCTGAAAGGCACCAAACACTGCATCTTAAGGGATGCTGTGTCAATGGCATGGTGTGCAGGCTTATTTTTGAAATGCCAGCCACTTGTGTTTTGGACTGAAGATTTCTAGAAAGTGGAGGGGGGGCGTGTCTGGTGGTTTGGGGTTTTGTTTGTTTGGGGTTTTGTTTGTTTGGGGTTTTGTTTGTTTGGGGTTTTGTTTGTTTGGGGTTTTGTTTGTTTGGGGTTTTGTTTGTTTGGGGTTTTGTTTGTTTGGGGTTTTGTTTGTTTGGGGTTTTGTTTGTTTGGGGTTTTGTGGTTTTGGTTTGGTTTTTTTTTTTTTCCCCCAACCGTCAAACCAGAAGTGTTAGTTTTAGAGCTAGGGATATCCAGTGCTGGGCAGTGCAAAGGGTTGTCATTTAACACATGTCAAAAGGGCAGTAGCTTGCAGGCAGCACATGATGGGAGACGCCTTATAACACCAGGGACACCCTGTCTTTGGGGCATTTCTTTCAATTTTCTAGGAGAGATGTACCTTGGTGGGCAGGAGCATTTCTACCTGGAAACTCACTGTACTCTGGCTGTGCCAAAGGGGGAGGATGGTGAGATGGAACTCTTTGTGTCAACCCAAAACCTAATGAAGACACAGGTACTGTCTCATTGACCTGCTACCTAAAAGGCATTTGTTTCTCAGTTTCAGACTAGATAAACAGTTGATTTATAGTTGGTCCTATCTTGTCTTGAATAAAAAAAACCCACATAGGCTTAGAGCTGGGTATGAGATCTAACGTCCTATCCATCCGTCCTGAATCCATTTCCAGGTGACAGAGATTTTTCTGTTGGCAGCACATCTTTGTCACCAGGGATTACATGCTTAACCCTTTCTGGAGAGCGTGCCAGCTGGTCAGTAGGCATGGCTGTTGAATGACATGTCAGAAAGAGAGGTAGTGTAAACACTGACTATATATACCAAATCTGTCATCTTGTGAGATAGGCTACTGGCACTATGGGGTGTCTTTGGCCTGTTAACTGACTCAACAAGACTGTCCAAAGGTCTCATAATAGAGTGAGGAGAATGGACAGAGTGGTACGGATGTCAAACTCTGTGCTAAATGAGACCTCTGTCTTGGTAACCTCATCTCATATCAGTCTCTTCCTGAATCTGGTGCTGTCTGCTGAAGCACTGTGTGCCTTCCCACCTCAGAGATGAAATACTGGGTTTATTGGTTCCGACTGCATCAAATCCAATTGCAGGACCAATAGGACCTGCAATGTAACAAAGTATTTGCACTGTTGCAATGGTTGCAGAAAGGCAATGTGTTGGTATCTAGTTCTTAACACCAGCTCAGCTCTGTACACGTGCTGCTGTTCTGTTTTTCTTTAGGAGTTTGCTGCTAATGCATTGGGAGTCCCTGCAAATCGGGTTGTGGTTCGAGTGAAAAGAATGGGAGGAGGATTTGGAGGAAAAGAGACTAGGAATACTATTTTGACAACTGCAGTGGCTGTCGCAGCCTTCAAGTAAGTTTAAGTGTGGGGAACAGGGCTTCTTCCCTGCAGACGGTCCCAGCCTGCCTCTTTCTGGAGCACCATTTGCACTGGAGCGCTTTCAAGACTCTTCATGTCTTGTTACTGTACAGCTTATAGCAAGCCTGGGATTTCCCAAAGAAGGTGTCTAATGGGCTCTTAGCTGGTAGGAGGAATCGAATCTGCTCAGAGGGGCTTATGCGGGAATGTCAGCTTTTAATGGAAAGTGGAAAAAGCCACTTACTCTGCTGTTCCTTTGGTGCTCTCTGAAAACTCTTGTATCTCAAATTATCTGCTTCTCCCCTTCACTTCACCCCAAACCCTTCCAAAATGCAGCATTAGCCATGCTTGTTGTTTTGTATAATAGAGGTATGAGAGTCTCTTCCTTGCTCAAAACTCTACTACACCAGCCTTGCACCACTGTTTCTCTGCTCTTCTGCAAACTCTCTCTTTGGATTTTTCCCTAGGAAGGGTGGCAGGCCACTGAACAGAAACCCACGCTTTTCAAACCCCTAAAAGCTCAGGGAATGAACCTAGACTGTAACCATTTGTGAAGCGTAGATTGGAAATGTGCTTCTGGTTTCTGGAGTTTTTATATGGACTTATCTTTAACTGTGCAAGTTTCTGTTGTGAGTGAACATGGCCTCTGAGATGACATTTGTGCACTGGGTATAACACTGCCCTTCCCAATACTGCCCTTGTAGGCAAGGATGCAGCCTGCTGGCAATGCTAGATGGATCTTGCAACACAGCAGCAATTTGATAAAATACCTTTGGAAGAGAACAGCCAAAATGAGGCTTCTGTACTTAAAATTTTTCCTGTTCTGAGCAAACCACCTTCTTGCTTTAATTAATCAGTAATACATGTGCATTTTTTTCTTTCCTTTATCTCTGCCAGCCAAACCATTGTTTTATATCCCAGAGGTTATGAAATAACATCTATGGCATTCCCTAGATATTTTTACAATCTGAAGAGAGGCACTGGGAAGGCAGAATTGTTAGAAAATGAAGAGCAACTCCTCCTCTCCTCCTTGTTTTCCTCCTTGGATAATAAATAAGCAAATAAAAAACAAGGTCAAATTGAAGGCTAGTTAGTATTTTACTTAGCATCATTATATAATTCATGTGGCATTCTCTCTTGCAAAGTCAAGAGAGTGCTTTGAGAAATAATCTGGAAAACAGTGATTGCTCAGTTATTAGCATCTGTCTCTGTAAGAAACTATCCGTCCTTTTAATATAAGAGTCTCTGCAGGAGTTTTCACGAACAGGTCCCAGCTTCTAAGATCTTAATTGTTTTTTTTACTCAATCTTGCCATTTTCTGAAGGGGAAGATATATAAACCAAGCAGTTTATCTCTAACTCCCCATTGCCACTCTGGAAAGACAATGCTCACCAAAAAGAGGAGAGTCTTGCCCTGTAGGAACTGTGTTGTGCATTTCAGGCTTTGCCTGATAAATGTATCCTTTAACAGAACTGGCCGCCCAGTAAGGTGCATGCTGGATCGAGATGAGGACATGCTGATAAGTGGTGGCAGACATCCCTTCCTGGGGAGGTACAAGGTATGCATACATATGAAATGAATGCATGTTTTCTCAGTGTTGTCACCTGAGACATCAGAGAGTAGTAAGATACTGTGAAAACATTGCTGCTCTGGTTATTTCACTGCTGATCTTCCCTGCTGCAAATGGATCAGGTCAGCTGGGTTATAGCATTTTTCCTGTTAAAATCCTGCAGAAGTTCTTTTGGCTCGGATGGTTCCCTTCTTGTGACCTCAGCATAAATACTTCCTTGCAACCAAGACTTTGCCCTTGTTGACAATCACATTGCTCTTAGATGCTTCCCCATTTGTTTACAGTATTGTACTACTGTTTGTTTCGTTAACTTCCTTTCCTCTTCAATCCCCATCCAACTGCTTTTGCTTTTCAAAGCAAAAACCTGTTAAGAAAGGTGTGGCTGTGACAAGCGGCCAGCACTTATTTTAGAAGAGTTCTCTGGAGCAAGATTAAGATGCATACATGGACCCTTTACTGTGAAGCTTCCTCAGTTGCTGCCTGTGCTTGTCCTATGCTGCAGCAGAGGACAGTCAGCCTTTTGCCTGTATGAGGTCCATTCAGTTTTTGGAGGGAAGCACAAAACAGAACATTTTGTAGAAAACCTATCACTGAGGAGACTCTCTTGACAGGTTGGTTTCATGAAGAATGGGAAAGTCAAGAGTCTGGAGGTGTCATACTACTGCAATGGGGGCAACTCTATAGACCTCTCTTACGGTGTAAGTAAAATTTTCTGATGGCTAACTAGGCGGAAGACGTTTCCGTGTGCAACCTTTTGCTCTGACTTCAGAGGGTTGTTGTCTACAGCATTGCTTGCACATCCTGCTCTCTGACATGACTGAAAACAAACCTTGATGGGGTTTTTCTACAACTGCTCTCTGAGCCAACTGACCTGCCTTGGCATGTGCCACATAATTCTTATTGATGCTGTAATAACTTGGATTAGGCAAAAAGGTCAAGAAAGTTTGCTTTGCATTACAGAGGGCTGTGATGGGAAACTTGTTGCACAATGCAAGACGACTGATAGTTCCCCAGCTTGGGAGAAAGCTAGTTCCGTGGAGTAAGAAACATCCAAGTCAATAGGCAGATAAGGGCAGAGTGCCTAAATCAACAAGCTTGTTAAAGACTGGCTAAAGCTAAGTGGGTTCACAAGCACTAAGGACAAGAATGGGCCTGAGTTCTGAGTTTGTCTCTAAGAATTTTTGTGCTGATGGGTAAAAACCTCTCCTTTTCTGTCGTGTGATTGACCAACCCAATAGCCTAGTATCAGTCATGTTTATTCTAGCTCCCTTTCTCTAGTCCACTGAGTTTTTGATAATTTTCTGCAAAAATGAATCCATTTCACTAGGAGAGAACTGCAAGAGCTCTCTACCATATTCATGCTAGCAATGTGGTTGGTGCTGTGCAGAGCCGAATGGCAGGCAAGTGTCTTTGCATAAACTAAGGGCCTGGTTGAGAGTACATCAATGTGAATTGTCTTTTTGACTGTGTCTGAATCAGGGGACTAGAAAGCGCTCCATGTTGAAATAAGGTTGGGATGTGCATAATCTCCTCTCTGTGCTGCTGCTGGAAGGGAAATCTGGGAACGCAAGCCAGAAAGAAGCTCTGGCTCTTTCCCAGTTTGGACAATTAGTGGACAAAGATCTCAAATCTTGCAGTTTAGGTTGTAGCTATTGAAAAGCTTTATTTCATGTAGTTACCCTTACTGCCATAGCCCAGCTGCTTGATGTCAGCAAGACTTCTTTTCCAGTAACAGATTACTTGGTATAATTAAAAGAAGATTCTGGTTCTTCCAGGTGGGTAATGGCATTTAGTAGCAGTTTGGCTCAGCATGAGCCCAAGGCCAACAAAGGGCTTTGAAGCTCAATCTGTCCCAGGGTCATAAGTGTCAACAGAGAAGTGTGCT
>NW_009220151.1:64411-74189 GCF_000690835.1 Fulmarus glacialis | reverse complement strand
GCAGGATATGCTTGACACTCCATTGCAAAAGGGAGGGAGTACTGGCTGCACCTCAGTGCTCATGCAGCTGTTGACTGCAGGGTGCAAGAGAAAGTGCTGGTTGTGGTCAATTAGCTTCAGAGCTTTCCAGTCTGGCTTTGGCAGCTAGTGAGAAGTCTGACATGTGATTCATGTAAAATGTGTCCACCCCCATTCCTTCTCTTCACCAGGTTATTGACAGAGCCCTGTTACATTTGGATAACTCCTACAACATCCCCAATGTCAGCAGCTTGGGCATTGTTTGCAAGACCAACTTGCCTTCCAACACAGCCTTCCGTGGCTTTGGAGGGCCCCAAGGAATGATGATTGCTGAGTGCTGGATGAGCAACCTTGCTCGGAAGTGTGGCCTGCCACCTGAGGAGGTATGGATCCACTTTTCATTTCTGCATTTCAGGGCAGTGCTGTCTTTGAAGAAGCTCTGAGAACTGAACACAATCATGGAAAATTATTAAGCATAAGAACTTTTCGCTTCATTTTTGCTAAGCCCTTAGCAGGATCTCAAACTTTCTGTATGACAGCCACATTATAGTGTGGATTATCTTCTGTTTCATTAAATTCCCTCTGTAGCCTCAATTGTGTAAGACCTGCTTTAAGGATAGATATTCAAGAAAAAGTCCAAAGGCACTAGGTACCTTAATCTTACTAACAATGTGCTTAAGTCCCAATCTCTCTTGAAAATTCCCAGCCTTAATATCTTAGTCCCCATTTTCCCATAAACAGATATATGTCTGTTAATTCTGTTGTTCTGTAGAGTGAGCAGAGGAGTAAAATTAGGAACCAACGTGCTTTTGATGTCATCCATTAAAAAGACCTAGTCTGAAGCATTAAACTTGGCATGTCCTTTATATGTCTCTTCGGGAAGGTGCGGAAGCTCAATCTTTATAATGAAGGAGACCTGACTCATTTTAACCAAAAGCTGGAGGGATTTACTCTACGAAGATGCTGGGATGAATGTTTGTCAAGTTCTAGCTATCATGCCAGGAAGAAACTAATTGAAGAATTCAACAAGTAGGTGTTTTGGAGCTGTCTTGCTACTGGGTGCACTTGTTGCCTTCTAACTTCTTAAGTTCTCTTAGCAACTTGAGTGATGTGAAGTCAGACCTTATATTTGCTGAGTGACTTCTAAAAATTTCTCTTTTTGAAATTCCTTCATGCTCACTGTGGGAAGAAACCTCTGTCAGTGAGCTGGTACCTTAAATAAGGCAGGAATCAGACCTACCATGACATGATTTTGTAAGAGAAATGTAGCAAAGGAGAGGGGGTGTGTTGAGTCCAGCTAGGCTTTTCAAATGGCTATCAAGGCAATTTGTTTAGGCTTTCCACTGCCTTATAGCCTTTTTTAGTTGGCTTGTATATACAACCAAATAGTTAATAGTCCAGATAACTGCTTCTATAATGCTTGGGGGAGCATCTTCAGTTTGGATTTCTTCTTGTTGGGAACCATAAACAAAGCCAATCTTTCATAAAAATTACTGATTAACTCAGTCTGTATTGCATTCAGGTATTTCATTTTTGCTTTGATACCCAAGCTGTTGGAGGGAAGCATAGTATTGAGTTGCGATGAATGCCTCATGAGTATACGAATAATGTTCTTTCCTTGCAGGCAGAATCGCTGGAAGAAGAGAGGGATATGCATCATTCCTACCAAATTTGGCATCAGTTTCACTATTCCATTTCTGAACCAGGTCCGTAAGTGTCATTCATCTTTTCAGTAGAGAAGCTAGATTTATGCTGCTTGCCCCAGACCCTCCTCCATTTGTACCAAACTGGAGCTTTTCAGAGAAGTAGTAAATTAGTTAATTTCAAACCAAAATGAGCAACACAACACTTACCAGTTTATACTGTCCAAAAGACACCACAGTGCAGCTATGTTTCCATGGTATAGTGTTATGTTAATTTCCCTGCCTATTCCCTCTTCCTGAATAGTCAAAACACTGTTCCTATGTTTGACCTGACTTGATGGACTGTCAGTGGTATTAGCAAGTTCAGGGAAAGGGTACATCTCTGTTTCACAGGGGCAGGTTTGAGTTAATTCACCTGCTTTCTGAGCTGAAAATACTGACTGAGGTTTGCTATGTCATTGGAACTTCTAGTGAGTTGGTGAGACGAAACCAAACTCACCTCAAGTGTAAACCAGTGGCTTTAATTACACCAAAGAACAACATTGTTCTAGTTCCAAATTAATTTTCTCTCAAGTTTGTAACTGAAATCTGCCAAGTACTTCACTAGTTCATTTATGATGACTCTTGGATTAATGTTCCCTTTTGTAGGCTGGAGCTCTGGTCCATGTGTATACAGATGGCTCTGTGTTACTTACACATGGGGGGACTGAGATGGGTCAAGGACTTCACACCAAAATGATTCAGGTAATAATGAGTTTGGACTTAACCGAATGAGACATCTTTTCAGGAAAATTACACTCGCTCCATAGTATTGCCTCAGACAGCTTGACACTTCCTCTGTGTGCATGTGTAGGGTAACAAATCATGACTAATTCCTCTTAATTGTTTCAGCAGCAGTGCTAGCTTTCCAGAGTATTATTACAATTGAGTATGAGAATTAGATTTTTCATCATCTTAACTGTTATTATGTAGATAATGCAGGTTGTGCTTACAATCTAGCTTCTCTGGCAATTTCATATCATCCCATAAAACTACAGTTTACATATATTTTATGCAAAAATTAGTCCTATTGCAAACACATTTATCTGCATATGCTAACGCCTTTGTAGTTAAAAAGGCCTAAGGGAGCAACATTGCTTTGGCAGGGAAATGAAAGGGAAATCTAATAGGGCTCTTTATCCTCTGATTCTTAGAATTGTTGAGAGAAGAATTTAGTCTCACAATAATGAAGTGAATGTCTGTCATTGTGGCAAAAGTGTACGTGTATGTGCTTGCACACATTCAGTTTGTGAAGGGCAAAATTAACAATGTTCTGGCTAGCTCTCAGTCACCGAATCAACTGAGTCTTCAAGAAAAATGAAATTTAGGACGGGAGAGGATAGAGGTTGCAGAGTGGATCCTAGCAGTGTAAGCAATGAATGATAATGCTCATGTATAAGACAAGCTGCTTACCAATTGTTTACCTTTGCTCTGCAGGTTGCTAGCAGGTCACTGGGAATCCCCACCTCCAAAATTTACATCAGTGAGACCAGCACAAACACTGTCCCAAACACCTCCCCGACAGCTGCATCTGTCAGTGCGGACATCAATGGGATGGCTGTCCATGTAAGGAAACTTACATGTTATTTAAGTTATTTAAACTAGTGGGTTATAAGCTAGGACTCCAAAACATGAAAATGTGTATTTGATGTGTATTTATCTATAGCTTAAGGAAAACAGAACCATCAAAAGGCAATTCCAGGCTAAGGATACCTCATAACTTCTTTACGTGCTGTAACTACCAGTGGTGTTAGATGATGAATGACTGTTTTTTTTTTTTTTTTCCCCAAGTTGTTTGAAACTCTCCTTCAGTCCTTTTGTAGTTCTAAAATGGAGTGTTTGTGATTACTCAAAATGAACATTTAAATAGCTAGCTTCTTAGTAATTAATGCAGCCTTATCTATTACAAATATATTGTGCTGCAAGTATTAATAGCAGATGGTTTGTGGGCTGTGCTCCAGAACCAAAGACCTCTAAGTATCAACCTCTAAGTTGATACACTCAGAGCAAACATTCTTCTGTAGCAATGGCGTGTCATGACTGTCTCTGACATGGTGGAGTTACTAATGCATATATTTGCAGGGTATGTGACTTTTCCATTGAAAAGAGGAATTTAGTACTGGTCATTTGGTCATTCTCAGGTTTAAAGAAAAAGGGAAGTGTAACCTGTAAAGTAAAATCATCAGGCTGTTTTTGGCTCTGCACAGCTTGTCTGAGTAGGTTGAATTTTGGCAAGAATATTTTTTTTTTTTCAGTGTTATAGGATCATCTTGCTAGATATGCTAAGATGTCTTGCTATGACTTGGTACAGATAAAGTTACTTGATAAATTGGTGGACTTTTGATATTTTGTGTCATGATCCGGAAAGTTCTGTGCTGTATTTGGGATTCCCTTCTTCTATCAGCACTGCCAATCTGCTTTAAAATCCTTTTCAGTCAACATTTCTTCCTATATAGCAAGACATCTGTTAGTGAACTTTGTTCCTTTTTATGATATGCCAAAGTTCTAAAGGCAATATTGATTTAAACTGAAGGTTCTTTGAAACTCTTACAGGGCTTTTAATACTATAAGCTGACTTTTCAAATCTTTAAATATTGGTTCTCTTTCTCTTTGTTTCTAGAATGCGTGTCAGACTATCTTAAAAAGACTTGAGCCGATCAAACAGTCTAATCCTAAAGGATCCTGGGAAGTCTGGGTAAGTTGTTTGTATCTGTTGCAAGACAAGTGGGCAGTGTCAGAGATTGTTTTAATTGGCAAGCTCTGTAGGCAGGTATATCCTCCAGGCCTTCTGCATCTTGCTAGCAAAGATTTGAGCAAAGACAGTGAAACAGAAACCTGGCAAGGGAAGTAACCAAAGCTTGCAAGAGGTCACCCCCAAAACATCAGTTATGTCTTTAATACTGAGATTTCTCCAGATCCTGGGGCCTGCCTATGGCAAACTTGACCAAATAAAAGTCTTGAGTGGTTACATGTATTTTTCTAGTCAGGCTACAGTCTTGGACAGGAAGAAACCTGATTTTGTAGTGAAGGGATTCTGTGACAAAGATGACTCTTTGTTGAGCTGCCTGTAGAGCTCCTTGGCTGCAACATCTCTGTACCCTCAGTAATAAGAGATTGTTGTGCTGTAAGGCTCTCAGGCCATTTTCGGATCCAAGCTCTTCTCTTAATGGAAGGAGCTCTGACTTTGTGATTTGGAAGTCAGGATAGGATTTCTCCTGGCCTCACTGAAGTCAAGATGACTGTCAGTTTAACCTTTGTCTCTGAGGTTGAAAGTCTAACCTATAGCTGAGAGCTGAACAAACAAGAGCAAGTCTTATCCTTCTGCCAATGGGCAAGTTCTGCCCTTGGTAGCTGCTGACAGGGCTATTTGAGGAAGCAGCTTCATCGTGATGTTTCCCTTGGTACTGCTGGTGCTGGGTAGCGTGACAGCTGTCTGTCACTGGACACCTTCTATTTATGCTCTCCTGGAATGTGGTTGGGATAGCTATTTTGCAGGGACTGGTTGGACAATTACTGTTTTCAAACTCTTGTTCACTTTGCCAGATTAAAGCTGCCTACGAGAACTGTGTTAGCCTGTCGGCCACGGGGTTTTACAGGTGAGTGAATATTCACACTGCAGAGGCACAGCTCTTACTCAATTGCATGGATTGCATCCAGGGAAATTCTGGGAAGATTTACAGCCCTTATCCCCCTGTCACTGCTCTAACTTAGGGCTGCATTCCCTTTCCTAATTAGAAATGTTAAGCTGAGGTTAACACTCTCCTGACTGGGGAGAATGGGTTCCTGATGGAGCTCAGGTCTTGGGGCCAAGTTCAGATCTCATGTAAATCTGAAGTAGATCTAACTTCACTCTAGCTGACCTAGGTCTGAGGAGGCATAAATGAAATCAGAGCTTTGCCTGGGGCTCTGCTCTGTGTCAACCTCATGACTTAGTGTTGCACTAGAACTGTCATGTAGGCAAAAAGGGGGCAGGGGCTGTCCTTGAGGACAAAGCTACTTACGGCAATTGGCTGGAACAGTATCCTGTCTGTTGTGGCATGAGCAGATACCAGTGTTTGCAATTTCATTCTCCCCCTTTAAACTCTTGCTGGTTCCTGTGCAGTTCTGAAATGAGGCACTTTTCTTAGCTTTACTGCTGTAAGAAAACAGAGATCCATCATCTTTGAGGCAGAGGGGTTGACATAAAAAACTAAGCACAGTGTTGAGAAGAGCCTATTTAGGACTAAAATACAATATGAGCTCATTTCTGTTGCATCTCTGAAATGTGTTTTTCTCTTAACCAAGTGACTGTCAGTATTTTAATAAACCACTTTTTAGATAAAGTGTAAGTAGCCAGATACAAAGTTTACCGTGAACTGTGCTTAAAATCAGTTTTTAGCTTAATCCAGTTTCTGGTTCAACTTGATTATCCTCTGAAATTTAATTACCTCCAACAAATGTTCAACTGCACTCTAAAAGCAAAAGATTTGCTACTGGATTGGTGGGAGTGAGTTCATAATAGTCATCACAAGCCCTGAGATTCATGGGAAAATAAAGATGGCTAAAATAGTTTGTTAGTTTCAGTCAGGTTTTGGAATACAGAGCAGCTTTAGCAGATTTCTATTTATAGTTGTTTACACTTTTCATTTCTGCATGGGCTTGACGGAAGGGATGAAACAAAAGTGAATAAGGATTTTGATAAGTTGCAATGTGTTTTTATTCATTTTGACTGTTCATGGAATGAAACGTGGTTTTGTTTTTCTTTGTATCAAGAATTCCTGACCTTGGCTACAACTTTGAAAAGAATGAAGGGAAACCATTCTGCTACTTCAGTTATGGCGTTGCTTGCTCTGAGGTTGAGATAGATTGCCTGACAGGTGACCACAAGGTGAGGGGGTCAGCAGTGAAATAGCCCTCTGTGTTTAGGTGAAGGAAACATTCACAGGGAGTTAGAACAAATACTGGGTGTCAGCTTGTTCCTAGCTCTGTCATTGGTCTGGTGTAACCTTCAGTAAATTTCTTAACTCCTCTGTTCCACAGTGCAACAATCCATAAAATACAATAAAATGATAATTATCTACCCTGCGGGGATATTAGGAGGCTTAATATATGATTGCAAAAGTTATTGGATTTGCTTAAGTAAGAGATAGCAGCACTGTGTTAGCACAAAAGAACAGAAACATACTGGAATTGAGTTAATAATTAAAAATAGCACTGAAGACTTTTAGAAAGAAAGAAAAAAGAAAAAATAATTTCATCAGTATCTGACCTCTAGTTGGTTATGCTCAGGTACAGAGCACTGACACTAGCAGCTTGGAACTAATATAAATTGGGTCCATTGGATCTCTGGGGAAAACTGCAGTGAGTTCCTTTGATTTCCTTTAGGGACGAACTCAGATTAAAAGTCAGTATGAAGAGTTGAGCTGAGATAGATTGTTGAACACTGGCCAAGTGTGGGTAGTGGTTGGATACATTACTCCTCCTCATACAAGACCATAGTGTACCACTTGCAATATTCTGTGCTGATTTATTCTTTATTTCTGCTTTTTAGAACATTCGCACAGACATTGTTATGGATGTTGGTACCAGTCTGAACCCAGCCATAGATATAGGACAGGTAAGTGAAATAGTGTTGCTATTTCCACCATGTTAAAGCGATCACACTACCCTCAGGCTTTTCTAGATGAGCCATTATCCCTCTCCAGGTTGTGCCTTTGCAAACAGAGCATTTTAAATGTGGGTATCCAGTGAGGCATTTTAGGCCAGCTGTGAAAACCAGTCTGACCTACACTTAGCTGTGCAATAGGCACAGAATTATATAGGGAAATATCCTGTTGGGTTTTTTTGCCTTGGATATTAAGACTACAGGACTTGGATATTAAGACTTCAGTTACCACCACATTGATGCTTTTCAGCACCTGTCTTGCCTAAGGAATGAATCCAGGTAATACTAATATGATGGAATAACCTCATCCCAGGCGTAGTTTCTACAATGTGGCCTGTGAGACTAAATCCCACACCTGATTTTTATACTCCTATCTGTCAATATCAAGTCCCATTTAATTCAGTGAAAATTCTTCTTTGAATAAAGAGTTAGGGTGTTAGATTCTGTCCTCCAGCTACTGTTGTGTAGGGATCTCAATAGGAGGTTGGACCAGTCACTTAGCTTGCAAATTCCTTGGGCAGGGACAAGCTTACTTCCATATTTTGTGCAGTAATAATCACAATGATACCTCTCAGCAAATAAAGGTAATGAACACAGGGTTGTTTGATATACCAAGAGATGAATCATTCAACATTTACGCATGCTTATCTAGCCATCTGAGTTCCCTTGCTAATTCTAGATGTTGATATAGTGTAACTATGAAACTGCTGCAGGCTTTGGGGTTTACAGGAGAGCACGAGTTGCAGAGTTCTGCTGTAGTTAAAATGAAACTTCTTTGAAAGTGACATTTTTTTTCTGAGAGACATTTTTTGGAAGTGGCCAAGGGGAGAAGGAGCCTTTCTGTCTTTGCAGCCTGTCAGTTTGGGTCTGGGAGTAAAGAGATGGGCTATACAGAGCCTGTCAAAGAGATCTCAATTTCCTGTGTCTTTCCATGAATTGCTGCAGAGGATCTGGGGGCAGAGGAGAGAAAGGATGTTGTGTGACTGCAGGAGCACAAGTATACAGAGCTGGGTTAATGAATGTTTGTGCCAAATCTTTAGACTGGTCTGCCTGCCAGATCTCTCTGTGGGCACAGAGGGCAGAGCTTCTTCACGTAGGATTGTTCAAGCACATCGTCCTCTCATAGCTGCTCCCCTTCTTTTTTTAAATTTTTTTTCTCCTAAAATTTACAGTAGAAAAATTATGCAAAGAAGTCTTTAGTACTTGAATGGGAATGTTTTTGCAGGTGTCTATGCTGGTGACCTGAGAATATGCAGTGCTTAGGAAAGCATTTATACTGAAATAGAAAGCGTAAAGTAGTTTGTCTTCAGATGTAGTCTTCTTGTCCTTTGAATTATCAGCAAGTACAACTCATTCAGTGTTAATCTGCCTGTAAAGGAATCAATATTTTGGCATTGATTTTTTTTTTTTCCTTGTTTCATCAGAAAATTCCTGTCCTGTGTTTACAGCATATCTGTTTGCGTCTATTTGTAAATTGCTTCACCTGCCAGGGAAGTGCAGCCACTTCTATATGGGAACACAGGAATTGTGCAAAGATGCCAAGCTGTACTCAGCAGAAGGGACAAGGGTTTAGAGATGAAAAATGGGAAATTAGTCAGGAGGGGAGGGCTGAAAACTCCAGTGGAAATCATCACTGTTTGTTCTTGTGCAGGGAAGAAAAACAACAAAAAAAAGAATGTAACCTTGTTTGGATGTGTTTGTAGATAGAAGGAGCATTTGTCCAAGGCCTTGGGCTCTTCACCATGGAGGAGCTGCGCTATTCTCCCGAAGGGAACTTGTACACTCGAGGGCCGGGGATGTACAAAATCCCAGCGTTTGGAGACATCCCAACAGAATTCTATGTGTCTCTTCTCCGGGACTGTCCAAACAACAAGGCGGTTTATTCATCCAAGGTATATCTGTGAGATCTGCAGGCCTCTTACTGCTCTATAATTCTATGGAGCTGAGTGTGATAAAGTAATGATGCATGTGTCTAAATAGTTAATCTTGTTATGCTGGCTTTATTCTGGGGTCAGGATGTTTTCCCATTCCTTACCAGAAATACGTATACTATCCTTTATAGTTAGGAAGAACTGAAATAACCTGCACATTGCCGCCCTAATTGTCCATTAGAGAGAACTGAAGTGGCTTTTCTGTGCCAGTTCTGCTATAACAGAGGCTGCCAGTCTCCCCCTGAATGTCAGCTCCCTGGTTGCCCTTCCCTGGCACCAGAGCCACCACTGCAGATAACATTTCCAGCAGTGTCATTTCCCCAGATCTGATATACCAAGATCTTGCATCTGAGTTTTCATGTTTTGCTTTCTTTACTGTTTCACAGTGCTCATGTCACCCTTAAAGGTCCATTATTAATCCACGTGTCCTTCAGTTGTTTCTACTGCAGTCAGTGCTGTTCTCTGCAGTTAGTAAGGGCTGCACAGAGCAGGGCTGGATGTGC
>NW_009220151.1:48382-64157 GCF_000690835.1 Fulmarus glacialis | reverse complement strand
TTCCTGCTGGTTTGCAAAGATGTCCAGTGGTGGAGCGTCATGCAATCTGCCCGGACAACGCACCACTGCCTTGTCTGAATTCCCTTTGCTGCAGTTTTAGCACTATCCAAAAGGTTGTGGGAATGGATTAGTCCCTTTTCCTTTCATAACAGCCTTGCTGTGTCAGAAAGCTTGTGTTTTCCTACTGTCTCTTTTTTTTAAATGGACTGGGTTTTTTTTTAGCTCAGTCTTTCCTCACTGATCACACCTGGCAAACTGGAGGCTGGTTTAGCTTCATGTTTCCTCACTGATCACATCTGGTAGACTGAGGTTCACATCTGGAAGGCAAGGGGCTTGGCCTTTCCTTTCTGATCACATCTGGGAGACTGAAAAGTTACTTTGAGGAATGCGAACAATTCCTGATTGTCACATAGGGCTTGCTCATCTTTCTGTTAGTCTCATTAGTCTTTCCAGGGACAGGACTGTTTTGGGCTGCAGCCTCACTCTTGCTTGTGCTCTGCCTAGGCTGTGGGAGAGCCGCCTCTGTTCCTGTCTGCTTCAGTGTTTTATGCCATTGAAGATGCCATCTACTCAGCAAGGAGGGACTCTGGCCTGACTGAACCGTTCAGGCTGGACAGCCCTGCCACCCCAGAGAGGATCCGCAACGCTTGTGTGGACGTCTTCACCAAAATGGTAACAGCTTCTGGTTTCACAGTCTGCTCCCTAGCCAGCCTACCCCACGTGGAGTGTGTGTGCTGGTCACAGTGGCCCAGGTCTGGAATTAGGGCAGGATGGCGAGGTTGTGGCCCTGCTTAAGCAGATGTTTTTTATTTCTTGGGTGTTATCCTTCATTTAACATGCCACCAAGTGAGAAACAAATCCACAAACCAGCATTGCTAGGGCTCCCATTGCAGGAGGTGCTGCCATACAGTATCAATGAAGTTGCAGTTCATCCCTCCATCCTCCAAGTGCTGTCTGTAGAGCAAAGGCACTGACTTGTTGTCCTGATGCTCCTGACTATCATCTCTTAGGGGATTACCACCACTAGCATATCTTGCAGGTCCACTCTGTGATTTAGTGGTGTCCCTCAGGGAGGGAGGGAGAGGAAAGTATTACTGAAAATGCAGACTTCTCCTGAATGTTATGACCACAGGAGTCTCCCTAGAGGCTGTGGGCTTGATCGGAAGGAGTGCTGGAGTTAACTCTGTCACTGTCTCTTCATGGGCTCTTCCTCTGACAGGGCTGTGTAGGAGTGGGTCCCTGCACAGAGTCCTGCTGATTCCTGTGTGACTCAGAAAACACAGCTGTCTGTCCATGTGGGCATCCTCCAGGCTTTCGTCAGCTTGAACCCCACTTGGTTAACATCCAGGTTAACCTGGATATCTTAGTCCTTCTCACCTAACACCTGCATCACTGTCTGGGGAGAAGGACTCGGAAATGGTTTTGAGAATTTGCACAAACTGTTGACTGTCAGGCCTTCAGCTGGAGCCAGGCACAGCTTCCAACACAAGTGCCATGACACAGACATCTCTCTGTTTTGAAAAACTAGGATATGAGCTCAGATCTTCAATGGTACAAAGTCACCCACCTCAAAGGGAACATGGTGGGGCATGCCGAACCCAGGCCAGGACCCTTATTTGTTGCTAACTTCAATTTTTTTTCTCTTTACAGTGCCCTTCTGCTGAGCCAGGGACCTTTAAGCCATGGTCTGTGCGTGTGTAAAGGGGAAGTTTGAGGAGCAAACTCTTCTCATGAAACTGAGCTTACACCAGAGGTACCAGAAGGCAGTAGGACTATAATGGGAAAAAAAAAAAATCTGTGTTCATGTGGCTCATCCACTGATTCATGGAGCTTTCAAATTTAATTGTCCAATCATTGTTTTCTCTAGGAGAGGGAATTGCTGCCAGATTATAGCTGTGATGTAAAATTAAATGAAGAGTAAATGGAAGGTGATGTTATCCAGGTGTAATTGAAAAATCTTTCATTTAAAATTGCTGCAAGGATGGGAGACATGCTTATTTACCAGCCAGTGTGAAATGGCAGAGTGGTTGTTTCTTTTTTTTCTACTATGGGGAAAAGATGGATCACCTTCTGATGCTATGCCAGGAAGAACTTAAATGCATTGAACCCAGACAGTCCTCTAGCTGAGATGGGTAAGGCATGGGGGGCACTGAGGGCTGGACCCTGTTGTGTCCCCTCTGCACACAAAGCCAGCTATACGCTAGAGGAAGATGAGGAGGAGTTTTGATGTTAGCTAACGAAGATGATCTTACCTATGTAACAAAAGTGGTTCAGAGGAAAACCCTAAAATGTGACCAAGAGCTGATTTATCCTAAGTTAAATGACAATTGTTTTGTCTGCACTGTGGCTTTAATGAATTCTTAGTTCACGTGCTACGTTGTCTTCTCTGATTAAAGATAAAAACTAGAGATACCAAGAGGGCTTCCAGCAAGATGCTGCTTTGTTTGACACAGCCTTTTCCCGCCCCACACCTCCACATCTTTCCCCATCTTTTAAATAGGAAAGGACATCAGAGACCTTGGAGTAACAGAGAAAGTTACTCATCGTTGTTCCCAAGGCAATTTATACCAGCCCAGGCAAGGGACAGGAGGAAGATGGACACAGCTGGGGATTAGTTGACTCTGAGTGCCCTCTAGGGTCAATCCCTTGCTGTCATGCTATGGCCTTGCCTTCTTTTCAAGACAACTCTTAGTTTTGCCATATGTAAGAGAATGTGTGCATTTTGCTACAGGGACTGCTTGTCTGAAAAATGTGCTGACTATGTGATGACCTCATGCCTTCTGGGTTGAATGCATTTTTCATGTTGGATTTAATGCTGGGCATCCCTCTTGACAGGTTTTGTCGCTGTCAGATTTAACTGTAGCGTCATGTTATCTCTAGATGATGTCAGCCATGTACTGTACCTGCTCATCATGTGCAAACTTTTATCCGTTTCTCTGGCCCACAGCTTTATGAAAATGTCCTTTTTCTATTTTTGCACTCCTAGGGCCATAAAAAAATATGGTGCAAGAGGATGTAACTCCATTGCCTTATATAAAATTTTGCTCACGTACAAACTGCTTAAAATTGGCCTCCATCTTAGGACTTAACAATGTATGCACAGTTTGAAATATTTTCTGAAGCACTCCAGCGTATATAGCTTGGAAATGTGTAGATTTATTTCTCAGCTTAAAATATTATGGTTCTACCATCTAGAAGAAGGGCATTTGTATATGTGAGTTGCAGAAAGCATTTTGTGCCTGCTGGGCTTTCTATGTAATTGTTTTATTAATTGAAATATGATATTGTTGTTTCTTAAGCTCTGAGGTGCTGGGCAAGAACACATTTTTGTTTTCTCCTGAAAGTTGGCAATATGTAAAAAACCTCTTAGAGAAAAAAATGTGATCATTTGTATGCAAGAACAGCTATCAAAGCTTGTGTATTCATGTTCTTGGATGTCCAGGAAGGGATGCAAAATACAAAGTCTGTAAGGTAGATTGGTATCGGTACTGTTTCTGCGGCATCCACCTCATGGGATTGCTGGACATGCTCATTCAGACCAGGCCGAGAAGTACAAAGGGAATGTAATGTGTGTTAATGCAGCTACAGGCAAAGAGGGTGATATCGAGGAGCTTCCAGTGTCATCTCAGGGGAAAGCCGCCAGCGTTCACGAGAGGCCTGCTCCCTGTGAGGGTCCTGGGACGTGACGGGATGTCACTAGCAGGATGAGTCAGTGCTCTTTGTCCCCTGTGGGTCTGGGAGCACCTTTTTCATTTCAGAATGGGTTCGTGATGTCCCATATACCCACAGTGACTGCCTGGTCAGGTGAAATATTTTAAATTAGATGTATCAAGTCTCTCTTTTGTTATTCGCTTTGTGCATTAATTTGAAGTGTATTTGCCAAGTTATGTGTACATGCAGTCGTCGGAGCAGGCTAGTTCAGTGCAGACCTTAGCCTGTGGAGCCATTTTTGCTGCAGCATCAGTGAGCCACTGTTTTCCGGGCACCAGTCCTTGCCCTCAAGCCCACCCCAGCCCTCTTATGACCCTTCCACAGCTACTAGCTGATGGAAGGAGGAAACACCTTCCTTTTGGGGTGCACTGGAATTGAATGTAAATGATATCAAACACCCGAGGGGGGGCGACGGTATAAAATCAGGGTTGCAAAGTAATTACAGAAACTGGTTTTGAGGGTGTAGGAAAAAGGGAAGCTTGGAGACTAATAGGAATTTACAGAGAGATCAGTGTAATATCTAACTGGGCTGTGGGTGAGACACGGACCCTAAAGAACATGAAGCTGAGATTTTCCTTTCACCTCTCAGTGTCTTAACATTTCATACACAGTTCCATGCCTTCCCATGGAACTAAGTGCCAGGCACCTTAGGGAAGGACTGGGACCTGCTGTGGAGGGCTGGCAGGAAGAGATGATGCTGCTATAGGATAGCCTGACTTAAAATGTGGACTGCACTACAAAACTGTCCGAGAACAGCTATCCTGTTGTGAGTGTACAGCACTGTCCTCTGCTGCGTCAGACCTCGTCATGCACATCTGGCTGCATGGGATTTCAACTTGCAATCGCTGAAGGGAAAGCTACTTACGAAGAGAAAAATGTTTCATTATTAGTACTTTTCAGTGAAATACAGCATGGATGCATGACTCTAATGTTATGTATAATTGGAAATTTGCTGCTTCTTTCCTTCCAGAACTGTATCCTCAGAAGAGGAACTACGCCATCTTGCTAGACTGTAAAGTATTACGCACAATAACAGCACTTAAGTAATAACTGCTGTAGCTGGATAGTTTGTGGGAGGGTGAAAGGAGGCCATCTGATCTAATGTCTTAACACTATTAATCGCATGTCCCTTGATGAGAGAGGGAGGCCAAGTTTTCGGTAATTGTTTTAGGTCAGTTCTAATCAACAGCTTTCACTATCATTCTTTAATGAGCATTGTCAAATCGGTGTCTTTGTCACAGGAATGTATGTGGAATTCTCTGTGAATATCACAACATTGCAAAATAAAGCTAAAAAATATTCTGGAAACTAGTATGCTATGGTAAAAGTGTCATGATTTGAGAGCTAGACAACTCCAGCTCATCCGTGGTGTTTGGCAAGGATGGACCCTTCCCAGAGGCTGCGAGGCGGATCAGCTCAGTGGCCAAGGCTGGGAGAGAGTGGGGGTTGCTCCAGGCTACCCAGCCAGGTGCCGCAGGTGAGCCAGCTGGAGAGCCTGGCCCTCCACCTGGCCGTGCTGGAAGCCAAGTCCGAAAGAAAGCAGAGTCAGTCCTCGCACTTCTCTGCCAGAAGGAGCTTACAGTAGCTGCATCGTGTTTTCCACAGCAGCACAATGATGCATCCTGATGCTTCTAGCCACCTCCACCGGGCCCACCAGCTGCTGAGACAAGGTGGAAGGCTGGCTGGCTGCGTGGCGTGGCTGGTACCTGGTCCAGACTGCCATATCCTTGTCTCATTGCTAGTGAGTAGAGCTGAAAGCTAGGCTTGGCCCATTTGAGTCAGCCCTGAAAAGGGGGAACCTCACTCAAAACTTGTGAATGGAGCAAGCTGAAGCATGTCACATCCCTGGGGCCCTCTTGAACCTAAACATGCGGGAGATGTGAGGTTGTAAAACAGGAACAGTTCACACAGAAAAGATAAGACCAAATGATGGGTCAGGCTGGGCTGGGCCTGGCCTTCTCTGAGCATGAAAGATTGGGAACATCACCAGTGGTTCCCCAAGAGGGTGTGCCACCCTGTGTCATATCTCACCTACTTATGCAGAGTAGATAGACTCCAGTGACATTCTCCTTTGGGAGCGCTTCTTGTATCTGCATGGGGAGATGTGTCACGAAGAAGCCATTGCCAAACTTCTTCGCCCAAAAGGGAGCCCATAATATGAAAAGGCAGAGCATGTGTGGATGCTGCTGTGGTTTGCAGCAGGTCCAACCCACCCTACGCCAAAACACTTGGTTTGCTGAGAGCCGTTTACCCCATCACAGTTCAGTTCATGCAGTTTTCCAAGCTCCAATGCCACGCGTTTCCCTAGTGCCTGCTCTTGCCGTAATTAAATGCAATTCAGCCGCATCAAGAACCTGGATTCCCTGGTAGTGGTCCGTCTCAGCTCTCTGACGTGCCTTTTGGAGCTGTGACATGGACAAGCGTGCTGCATGCAGCTGTGGAGCGAGGGTCTGTCTGTGACCCAGCCGGTATCTTGAAGAGCTTGCATTTGGATTAATGCTCTCCGAAACAGTCCCTCCAGCTGGGGTATTTCTACCAGGTCTCTGGGGTGCTGAGGAGATCTGACAGAAAACTGCTAGAAAATGGGAAAGCAGCAAGGTCCCCGTGGTAGAAATGAGACAGTTGCTTCTTCTGCTGGAGGGACAGCTCGCGGAACATCTGCTCTGATAACCAGCTGTAGGTCCACCGCACTTGGGTGTCGGTGAACTCGGGCAGGAGGCTGTCCACGGGCAGCCCGGCCCGCCGCAGCAGATGACCCAGCTCCTGCCTGAGGAAGCCAAACATCACCACGTAGTCATACTGGACGAGACAGGGCCAGCAGAGGCTGACGAGCGGTTTCCAAGCCATGCTAGCATTGTGCTGTCCGCTGTCTAAAACATCCTGAACAAAGCTGCTGAAGGAAGGGCTGCTGCCCGTGCCTTGCATGAACGTGGAGATCAGCCTCTGGAAAGGGTCCCTGACAAAGAGCACTTTGGTGTAAGACCCTAACATGGCCTCTATCTCTGTCAGGTTGAACTCACTCAGCCGTGTCTCCGGAGTGTGCCGCCAAGGGTAGGGAAGCGGCACTGGGAGCGTCACGTTTTCCTTCTCTTCTAGCTTCTCCAAAAGCTGCTGCCATTCCTCCATCCCTGTTGATGGCACTTGGCAGT
Source organism: Fulmarus glacialis (assembly GCF_000690835.1). Taxonomy (NCBI): domain Eukaryota; kingdom Metazoa; phylum Chordata; class Aves; order Procellariiformes; family Procellariidae; genus Fulmarus; species Fulmarus glacialis. The sequence goes on along the minus strand of NW_009220151.1, from coordinate 57,297 downwards.
AGAGGAGGTCCAGCTTGGTGCTCACCCTCAAACTCGAGAGCAGGCGGGCTCTCTCCTCCCGGCTCCTCGGCAGCATGGTGACTTTGTCTGATTGTCTGCAGAAAGCTCTCAGTCTCTTCTTCCTGAGCTGCTGAACATGAAGGAAGGTGTCCAGTGTCAAAGTGAAGCCCTCCTCCGCTTTGGGGGCCAGGTCACCTGCAAAACACCATTTGAAGATGGGGATGAGGAAAGCCCGTAGCAGACCTCCACCCTGAGCCGGTACCCCAGCACAGGGTGCTGTGGCAGGCTCTTTTCCAGTTATTCCAGCGTGGGAAGGATATAGCATGAACGAAGAAGATGGGTAGGAGAGGGGAGACCAGCCCTGCCTGGCAAAGAGCTCGGTTTTGCCGGGAAATGGGTTTCTGTCCCCATGAACGTGTGAGCTCATGGACACCCAGGCCCCGCTTTCCCCAAACCACCGCGTCCGAGCACTGATCTGTGGTCTGTGCCACGGACCCCGTTCTCCATTAAATCATAATTTTTGCTTTTAACTCCTCACTTTTGACTCAGCTTAACTGAGGTGAGTTTACCAAAGAGAGGCAGAAATACTCTGAGAGACTGAGGAGTAGTAAATTGGTTTGTAGCTACGAATACACAACTCCCTGTAAATCCTTTTGCATCTGTTAATTGGTTAACATCAGCTATCAAATATATGCGAAAGCAAGAGATTATTCATAATGGCTCGGGGCGATTTAGGGATCCAAACGATGTAACTTCTTGCATCACTTCCATATGTAAATTTTTTCTCCTGTAGATAAAAAAGCAAAAGCAAATAGAAAGCACAGAGCAAACAGAAGCAAGAAGGCAACAAAGCAAATATAAAAGGCAAAAGCAAATAAAAAGACTCCATGGCAGTCGGTTTAATTTCTCAAATTTCAGCTTTGCTTTTTACTCTTTATCTTCTTATTTTTGATGTGAAGAGGCCATAGCGGGTTTGAATGAAGAGGGCGAATGTCTGTCTTGCTACTTTATTTTTTTTTTAGCAGCAGCACGTCTACCTCATCTGCTCAGTGTAGGCATTCGGCAGCCCTGGGGAGACAGTTAGTTTGATCATTTCTCCCGGGCCCTTGGGAAGTTAAATATTTCCCACTGATTCGGGGAGGCTGTCGCACAGGGAAGAGAAGCACAGTTAAAATTAGGAAAAGGACACTGGGAACGCAGGAAGAAACACAGCAGTGCCTAAAGCTATCCTGGGCTGCTCTTCGACTCGCCCAGCCCCAGACAGACAATGTCTGCAAAACCTAGTGGTGACTTTGCCCTGGATTGACTGGGACTGGAGGGGAGGGATGCATTTTTTAGGCAAGAGAGGTATTAATCACTGATCCCCCTGCTCCCTCCTGCCTCCCCAATAGCATTTCACCTTTCCCAGAAAAGGTTTTGGGAGTTACCTCCAGCAGTGTGACACCTGGTTTCCCCACCACACCTGAGATCAATGACCCCATTAAGGACATAAAGCTGCAGGGCTCCACAGGAAGGGCTTTCTCCAGGTTATCCTGGCCCCAGGGCTGAGCAAACAATATTTTCTGTGCCGTAGGCATTTTCCCACCAAGAACCTCCAAAAAAAGCTCCAGGTCATTTCCCCCGTGGTACAGAAATGCTGCCAGCCATGTGGAACCACCACAGTGCCCAGGCGTTACCTCCTTGGCCAGCGGCCGGGCTCCAGAGAAGCAGCCTCCAGGTCAGGAAGGTGGCAATGCCCAGGGCAGCTGAGATGACGAGACGGGGAAAGAAACGCATTTCTTGAGTGCCACTGCGGCTCTGGGAGCCGAATGCCGTGCTGGCGAGCAGGTAGGGACCTGGAAAAAGGGTGTTGGGGAACCTCCTGTGTTTATTTAAGAAGAAACACACCCAGAGCTGGGTTAAAGTACTGTTTGGGCAGCGGCTCAGCTAGGGGCAGGGAAATGGCCTGAGGCACAAAAGGTACCTCCTGCCCTATGTTTACAACGTGAGCTTTTGGGGCAGAATCTGCCTTTTTATTCAACATCCGTGCCATCCTCGGCACTCGGCCACACCAGATGACTGCGGTCCCTGTGCGAAACAACCCCTGCACCCACAGCCCCGTGCAGGGTCTTGCAGAGCCAGGTGGGGCAGGATGTCCCCGGTCCCCCGACACACCTTGTTCTCCACTGGCTTTGTCACTCGGTGAAGCACTGCTTAGGGGGACGCTGCTGTGGGGAGCGGCGTGCCCCGAGACTGGGGCTGAACAAGCGAGTGCTGGGCCATGGGTCCTGCCTCTGTGGTGCTGGTGGGGCTCTTAAGGTAGAAGCTGGGGCAGGGGAGGTGACGTGATGGGGCACATCCAGTGTCATGTGGCAGGTCCATGACTAACCAGGGACTGGAAGTGCTGAACTGCTGCCTGTGCCCTTTTTGCTGGGGGCTGCTTAAAATTTGTGACCGCTGCTTGTTTTGTGAGAGCAGCCAGAGACCCCAGGCAGAGCAGAGGCCCCATTATACCGAAAAGCGGGTGCACATGCATGCAGGCAGGTGCACATGCTGCTCCTCCCCTTCCCCAAGGAGCTGTGGCCTGATCGGGGAGTATGACAACCATGAAGACCAAGGCAAAGGTGACTGCAGCAGCCTGGGGAGCGTGACCTTCTCCCGTCCAGCCCCATGGTTATTACGGCTACAAAGACTTCAAAATCAGGGAGTGATTATTTACAGATTGGCTTTTCACGGTGAGAGTTGCTGCCTGCCGCCAGCAGCGTCCCTCCGGCAGCCAGGGCATAGGCACGTGCCAGGGACGCAGTCCGGCTGAAAGACCCTGCAGCTGCAAGGGGTTATGGTGGCCAAAGGAGAAGGGATCGCTGCCTCGAAGCTCGGGGAGAGCGAGCGGGCACGCTGGGCATCCAGACCAGACCAGGGCAGGGTACTGAGCCAGGCGGTGCCCAGCGGGCAGGGGCACAAGTGCTGTGTTGCATGGGGGCCTGCCAGTGAAGCAACCCTGTGTGGTGGAAACCCACCTTCCAGGAGGTCTTGACGGAGCCCGGTCTTGTGCCACGGGTGGATTTGCTCTCATTTGGACAACCGTGATTTTCCCACCAGAGGGTGCTCCGCGCCCGAGGAACCCCTGCCCGCCTGCGGGCCGGCGGCGGAGTTGGGCTATATGCAGCGCTTCCCCACTGCGGTTTAAAGAACTAACTTCATGGCAGTCATGGCCACATCCGTGATTTTAAAGTCTGTTGGGTCTCCTTCGAGCCTTGGGAAAGCTGCTGGGCCTCTAGGAAAGGCTGCGAAATGCTTTTCATCTCTCAGCGAGGAGGATGTTTCCTCTAGGTGATGGGATCCCCATGTTGGGAGGTCAGGTCTTGCGGCTGGACCCCGCTGCATGTGTCCCTGCAACCTGTCCCCCCAAATCCAGAAGAAGTAGGGTACAGCCTGAGGTCGGGGTGTACGGCGGCAGGAGTGAATGGCCACCCTTTGTTTCCTTTCCCAGCAGAAGACACGCATTTTACTTCGAGCTGCAATGCCATGCTTACTCCTCCCAGCCCGATGGGTCTTAGGGCAGGAGGGTGCCTGGGTCAAGGATAAATATTAACTGAAAGTAAGTGTTTCTTGTGTTACTGTAGTGCTGACCACTCGCAAGGGCTGCATGATCATCGGGAAATGACTGCATACCCTGCTTTTTCCCCAGCCCAGGTTAGCTGGTGCGGAGAGCAGCGCCGTGTGCCTTCCCTGCTCCGGGTGACCAAACTGGTGCTCAGCAGCTTCTCCTCTGCAGCCCCCCAAAGCTGCTCGTAGGCAGCTGGGCAGCAGCACCCGTGGCCTGGCCGCACACCTGAGCAGCAGAGCCCTGCAGGGGCTGCTGCAGGAGCTCGTCCGGCAGCCAGCGGACCCGGCTTGAGTGCAAGGAGGTCCTTTTTATTAATGGTCTGCAGTTAATAAGGTTAATAAAGGGCAGAAAGAACTCCGCAAGTTCTCTGAGTTAAGCAGGTGGCAGCAGCACGTGCCTTCCTGCATTAAAATACAACATTTCAGCAGGGACTGTTCCAACCGCAGCCCTGCCGAGCAAAAGTGCAACTGAAACTGGTAGGGAGAAATGCAGTTTACTTTTATTTTACGGTCATAAGGTGAAAGCAAAGAGATGTTCTCTGTCTGAGGGGCAGAAAAAAATAGCGAAAAACCCCCTTTGCTTTGCATTGCAAGGAAACAGCACTTACAAACTCTTATCAACATGGGTCTCTTCAGAGGAGCACGAGATACGGTGTCTGCTGTGCCTTCGTGACCTGCGAACAGGAGGAAACTGCTCCCGAGCTGCCTGGGACTGGTTTTGGGGAGCAGCTGTTTTGTGGTGGCTGCTTCAGCTGAGGGGCTGGCCGGGGGCTTGTGCCCCAAATGCAGATTTCCCTTCGTTAACAGAGTGTAACTGCGGTTAAGTTCGTCACCTGGAGGTCAAACTCCCTCTCGGTGGCAGGCAGTGCCGGGGCTGCGCTAAGCCCCACCGGTCAGCGATGCCCCGTGGGGCCTCGTGGGCGTTAGTATCCAAACCCCTCTCAGATGCCCGTGTGAAACCCGTGTGGTGATCTCCCTCCTCCTCCTAATCAACAGCAGTGCTGACGGGCCGGGGGGTGCGAGGACCTCGTACAGCTGGTGTTACCGTGTGGCAGCAGAGCTGCCTCCCAAATATGCCTGAGGCTGCTGTGGAGGGGGGTACGGGGAAGAGAAGCAGGGAACTCTCCTCTCGCTAACTTGTATCTGCCATTTAAATGGTTAACGCAGTGATTTTTTTTTTATTTTCCCCCCAGGTTTTCTTTTTTTTTTTGGTGCTGAAAAGTTTTCTCGAGTGGCTGTAGACACTTTTAAATTTAAACTTACTGCTAGGCTTTCCCTGCTCGTCTTCCACTGACCGCTTAGAAGTGGTCAACAAGTCTGAGACTGCAATTCTTGCACTGAAAGGCTTCCTGCTCTATGCTGTAGGGAGGCAGCACCCTTTTCGGGCACAGAGGCTGAGCCAGGCGTGGAAACGCACTCGCATCCTACTATTTAATGCAATTACACAAGGGAATTAATTAGGGAATTCATTTGAAGCTTCACCTTATTTAGGAAAACTCTTACTGCCGTGAACGTGAGGAAAAGCTATTCTCTTTTTCTTTACACCAGCAATAGTATCGCCTGAATAAGGATTTCCACATTTAGCCCCACCGATGGCTCGAAGTGGATTGCCTCGGGCTTCCTTTTTTTCCTCATAGGACGCAAACCCTTTGGAGATATTCTTATATGTTAATAAACATCCTCATCTTCAGCCTTCCCACATTCCTCCCACAATTCCAAATTTTGCAAAGTATTGTCTTGTGTGACCGTGACCTGCGGGCGCTGGTGTGCCGGTCCCCCGCCTTGTTCCTTGTTCCTCCTCGTGCCCGCCTGCGCTTGTGGGAATGTGAACTTTGCAAAGTGATGGCGAACGCCGCCTCATTCGGAGAGGGATGTTTTTACATCGCAATTAAAGGAAGAGCGCATAGGAAACCACCTTCTTCTCCCTTTTCTTGTTTGGAAACTCAGATATGACGTCTACGTTTTCCATGCGAAGTTGGGCCCGTCGCTCGGCACAAACGCGGGAGCAGCCGGAGGAGGAACGAGCTACCCCGCTCCCAGAGCATCATTTAACGTGGAAAGAGTCTTTTGCCTTCAGGAAGGAGGGTTCTGAGAGCCAGGCTGCTGGTCGGGGATGCATTGCACCGAGTGGAGGGGGATTCCTCGAAATCAAACCAAAAAGTTGAGGGGGGGGGGATTTGTGGATAAACTGGGGGTGCTGCAAGCTAAGTGGGTGACCTCTTCTCCATCACATCTCCTGATTCTCCGAGCTCTTCTCTGTGTGCTCGTGGAGAAGCTTGGCTGCCCAGCTTGCTTCGACACCGGGGCACAGACTAACCCCGTTGCCCACCCGCAGGACTGCCTTAGTCGCAGGGGCTGCTCGGGATGGGGTTTAGCTCTTTAATGCATGAACTGGAGCACATCTGTAAACATCGGCTCCTTTAGTCTTGTGGTCATTTAAGAGATTTGGCCAAAAGTGTCCATTCTCGGTGGCTTTTGGAGTTTCCTGGTGGGGAGGATTTGGGATTTTCTTCTGTCTAGCTCCTCTCAGATGTGGGCAGCTGTGGGGTGAGCCAGTCTGCCCTGGGCCCGTCTCCATCTCCTCCAGCGCTTGCATTCAGCGCTGCCGCCGAGCTGCCAGTGTTAGCGGTGGGTTAGAAAGGTGGATGTTTGTCCTTCTGCGTTGGACAGAGAGCACCAGGCTGGCCTTAGGCAGGCGGTGAGAAGCCGGAGGCCGTGGGGACTGTCCCGTGCAGCAGCATCCCTGGACTGGCCAGCGCTGGACCAGAAATAGTTAGGCAAGACGGAAAGGAAAGGAAAGCAAGTTCACATTGCACCCAAGGAGAGGAGCAGGTAGGACAATGTTTGGAGTGGTTGTACAACTCCGGCGCTTCCTGTTTTCCTGCGGGCAGGAGCTGTGATTGTCACTTCTTATTCAGCTCCTCATCCTGGGAGGAAGACGGTATCAGGCTGCACGGGGGCAGCAGGATGTTTATGTGGTAGGCTGAGTCAAGGTGCTGCTTTTAATACTCCCCGGAGCAGAGTCATTGGGGGAAATGTACATTTTAGATGATTTTTTTTTTTTTTTTTAAAAAAGGCTCATAAACATCCAAAGCGCTTTGCAATTGCCATGCGGGTTGCGTGGCTTACTGTCAGTGCGGAGCGACATTTTTTTCTAAGGATTTTACAAGTTGCCATGAACTATTGGTAATTTAGCGAGCATTCGTGTAATTAGTGACGCTATATTGAGAGGCTTTGCTTAATTACTACGTAAGCTGTTAAACTTCGCATTGACTCAGATGGGCCCGCAGGAACACCTAACCGTGGTGGAGAGAGGCTGAGGCAGCCGTGCAACCTCTGCCGCGTGTCCGCCCGGAGGGACCCCTCTCTCCCCGCTTTATTAGGGACAAGTGTGTTTTCCTGGGAGAGGGGGACCAGGGCACTCAATGAGCCTGAATTTCATAAAAACTAAGGGGATTACAGCATCTCTCTCCAGTAGCCGATGGGAATCCCATGGAAAAAAAATATAGCGTGTATTTGGATCCACGCGCGCAGGGGAAGGATGCTCACGGGATTAGCAGCCATCACCTCCATCCCAGCAGCTCCTCACGGGGACCTTCACGGTACTGCCCAAACAGCACAGGACCTTTTACCGCCGAGCATTTCTCTAACCAGATCCCAGTCTCGCTTTGCATCCTGAGCACCTCCCAGCTCCTCCTGGCCTTCCTCCCTCTTCCTTTGACTGTTAAAATGCAGTGGCACCGCAGGGGCTGGGGAGAAACCCGCAGCGCTCGCAGACAAACCAGGCAGCGTGGTGGTATGCGTGTGTGATAATTTGGAAAATCTAGTCCTTCACCTTTTCTTTCTCATTTATTTTTAATATGAAGCAAGTCTTGTCCTGGCTGTTACGTTCCTTATCAACATGTGCTTTAGGGTGCGGCTCTAGGCTGCCCTTTACGTTTTAGGGCCCTGACTGTCAGCAAATAGCAGGTGCTTATTTTTTCCACCCATATGCTTCTGCTCTTTGGACCACTCATAGAATCATAGAATCATTAAGGTTGGAAAAGACCTCTAAGAGCATCAAGTCCAACCGTCAACCCAACACTGTTCCCTTTGGGACCAGAGTAAGAGGGGGATCCATAAAGCACCCTTGGGAGCCACTTCTCCACCCCACCGACGTGGGGGCAAACCGTGTGCTTGACCCCCAGCTTCACGGAGATCGCCCTTTTTTTTTCTTGGGTGGCCACAGCTGGGGGCTGCGCAGAGGAGATTTGGGTCTGAAATGTCTCAGGACCTCCTAGAAAAGAAGTGGTGGTGGTGGAAAATGATGGCATGAGGGGAAGGAAATCTTGGTTGTTTCCATTATTTATGTAGCAACTCCTCAACTGTTCAGAGATCTCTGACTTTTTCTGAGCGACTTTCAGAGGAGGCGGCAGCACGGCTTGCTTCGGCTACCTCCACACCTGGTTTTGCGGGATGTTATTTCTGATGAGCGACGTTTTCGGGAACTCGGGAGTCTCTGGTCCTGACTGTTTTACTGTACCAGAAGTGGCAGGGGGAAAAGGGTTTAAGGTCTGTTTGTTTTACTTTTTTGTCCAGACAATAAGCCAGCAAATACTCCCAGGTTGTTTATATTTGGATAAGGCTGCTCCGCGTCCTGTGAAAGGAAAATGACACATCTACTTCTCCTGTGGAGAGACGGTGTGGGACAAATGGACCCGGCCGCAGGCAGGCATGGCTGCCAGAAGCCTCTTGATGCCACTGGTGTGATCCACGGGGTGGGCTGGGCGCTTCGGTCCAGCCGCGGAGGGCACGGCAGGGGCACGAATGCCTGGTTTGTTCCCCATTTGTGGCATTAAGGTCGGGGGGCGGATGCACAGGAAAGGCAGAGCTGGGCCCCCAGCGCCAGCCGCACGCTGCCTCCTCTTCTCCCACCGGCTCCTGCGGGATGCGGGGCTCTGGGGCTGTGGACACCGGGAGGTGGCCTCATCAGTCTTCCCAGCCAACAAATTGTTTTTGGAGTCTGTGGCATGTGAACCACAAACCAAAATTCTGCTTTCCTCCATTTTTCCCAAAAGCATGGATCCTCCCGGCGTGACGCCACACAGGGAAAGGGCAGGAGGCATCACGGGGAGTTTGGCCGCAGGGCTTTGGGCTGGATCTGCTTGTCTCCCACCATGCCCTCCCCGGGCACCGGGCACCTGACCCCACCTGGGGACACCCAGCTCGTCGTGCCTGCATGTCCCCATCCCTCACCGGCCCTGAGCCTCGCGCCTTCCCGCAGCCGACGGGGTTTAGCTGCTGCAAACAGCACCGGCGGCAAAGCTGGGGCTGAGCTGGCAAGGGTC
>NW_009220151.1:37451-48078 GCF_000690835.1 Fulmarus glacialis | reverse complement strand
AACCAAAATTTTTTTTTTTTTTTTTTTTTAATTTTTTAAATAACTTGCAGAGAGCACTAGCTGACAGGGAAAGGTCGGGCAGGGGAAAAAAAGTGTGACCCTGAGGCCTCGCAGCACCACTGGCGCTGAGACACGTCAGGGGAGAGGAATTTTCTTGGCCGGGGGATCGAGTGCCTGTTTTACCCCCGTGGAGCCTCGGCAGCTCCCGGGGCAGCTCTGCCGGCTTCACCCTGGGGCAGGCGCTTTGAGAAAGCGCCGGGAGCTCGCAGCTCCAATGCAGTCTGTAGCTCCAGTTCAATCCAACATCCTCCTTCTTGATGTCAAAATTGGCCAGCAATATTATTCCTTTTTTTTTTTAAATTTCCTCGGGGTTATTTTTATCTAAAAGTGAAGAAAAGAGAAACTTACTTCTCTTCCTATTGTTTTTTTTCCCAGCGTTTTTGGATTTGGGAAGGAGGAAGAGGGGAAATGACTTTCCTCCCTCATTCAAAGCTGGCAAACGCAGCCAAAAATTACCTCCTCCTCCCACTTTTTTACTTTTATTAGTAAACCTCACCTAACTGTCTGTAAATTGGGCATTTCTGCAGATATTTTCATTCTGTGAAAGAAACCCGTTCCCCTTCTTCTCTCTTAGGAGCCTACATGGCAGGTATAGGTCGAGGGAACTGCTTTCCACGAGTTCAGGGCTTTGATGGACCCATCCGGGGGTATTTGAGGAGACAGGGAGCTCAGGGCTTTGATGGACCCATCTGGGGGTATCTGGAGAAATGGGAATGTAAGGGCCCTGCACTTCTGTCTCTCCTGTTTATCCACGTCTTCATCTGTACCTCTTGGTTGACAAGAAGAGTTGCCTCATTGCAAAATCTTCCATCACCCTGCTACCTACCACCCTCCCAGCCCCCTCCACCACTCCATGAAGGACATCGCCTTTGGTGACCAGCCTTGCTACTGACAATGGCACATGACCTCCTCCTTGGTGGTGTCCACCCCATTTTGGGGTGCAGCAATTGCAGCATGGTAATGTAATGTGTTAAATTACATTGCTTTAAATACGATTCCTTCTTCCTCCCCCCTCCCCCAATTGTTGTTCTCAAACAGTTGTGACAGTCTTATTCAGCGGGATCACATTTGTCTCCCTGGAGGTGCTGAGGCACATTTGATTTCAATCTTTCCCAACAGGCTGGATACAAGGGAAGCGGCTACTCGTCACCCGCAGCACCACGTGTCCACAGAAGAAAAATGCGATGTTACAAATGAAAGGGCCTGGAAACAATGAAAAATCACTTGAGAAGAAAAATTACACCAATGAGCAAATCGTCCCACAATTAAAGAACCAGCAGATCCTGGAGTCGAGGCAGTTTCAGTCTGAAAAAGCCCAAAAGATTTCAGCTATGCTTCCTAGTCAAGGGCATAAAATGCGGCAGCTGTTAAAAGTCACGCTCTGGTGCTCCACCTGCCCTCTGTGCTGAATTCAAAAGCAAGCGATGAAAAAACTTAACTAACAGGGCAAGAAAGGTGTAAAATGGAGGATCAGAGAACTCTGTGCCTGAAGAAAAGGTCCAGGAGAGAGAGATCCAGGAGGGGCGAACGGCTGTTTCACCCCAGCAACCTTTGTCTACGAGCCTTTGTCTTCCCCTACACCTATTTCCACTGACTGCGGAGGGTGGGAACAAATCACATTTTGGGAGCTCTTTGGAAGCAGAGATTTCAGATGCAGCTTTGCTAACTCTTACCTAAGACCTTGCGGCAGGTTTTGCCTCTGGGAGCTCCTGACCCCAACCGGTCGCTGCACCCCGGTTGAGCTGATTCTCCTGGCGAAGATGAAGAAGGAGGCAAAGAAGATGGGTGTTGGAGAGGCGGCACCAGGTTCTCCCCCGCGCGAGCCCTACGCCCTGCACAGGCCTTGGGAAAGGCACCCGCAGCACCTATCGCTCGCTTCAGCCCCTGAGGGAGGGCAAGCCAGCAGGGAAGGGGTGGGAAGATGCTGTAGACCCCATGCCAAAACAGCGCTTTCAACATCTCCTGAGTGGTGGGAACTGGCGTTGCTGCTGGGATTGATGTGGGAATGCTACCCCAGCCCCGGCCCTTGGGGTTTAACTGGAGCAGAGCACTGAAATGCCCTGAGGACCTGGCTCTAGGGTCCTCCTGAGGCTTTTTTAGACCCTTGGCTGGTGGTTTGGTGTTCCTGCAGCACATTCCCACTCCCTTACTCCTTCCCTGGCAGCCCCTTTGCAGAGGACCGTGCTGGTGTCCCAGGAGAGCTGCTGGTGCCAGCTGCCTCTATAAATACTCCTGCTATAAATTCAGAGGCCTTGGTCCCTGGCGGGCACAGCCCTGCCTCCATCACCGCGTCGTAGGGTGCCGGGCTGGAAACTTGCAGGCTGTGAGCACTGCCACAAGAGAAACAGCTATTAAAGTCTTCCATTTTGATTTTCAATTGATTAATAAAAGCAGTACAATGGTGGCTCTCTGGTACTGCAACATTTCCATTCCCTTGATCTTATTTAAGTCAAATATTTAAATTTTTGTACTGGGATAAATTGTTTTTTGAAAGCAAACTAAAACACACATGCACGCAAAAGCACTGCAGGCTCCGTGGCAATGAGCCCGGGAGCTGGGGTTAGATGTCGGTGTGTTTGGGTCTTTGTTTCGCCATTTCGTGGAGGAGTCAGCATGAAGCTTCCCGTGGTTGCAGGACACATCCTTCCATTTCAAAGGCTCGAGCTCCCCCGGCAGCAGTGGGCTGAAGGCAGCTCTTGCCCCTCTCGCTCTCCCCAGCCTGGGGAATAGCGGCAGCGGTATTTCTCCGGTTGACCTAAAGGGACATTTTTTTATCCTGTCCTTGCCCAGATTGACTTTCTGAGCCTTTTCACATGGTGAGGCCAAGTCCCCCGGAACGGCCCCGTCGCTTTCAAACCCGTGCGAGGAGGAGGACAGCCTTGCCTGCCCGTGCGTCTCCGACAGCCCCCTGCAATATTAAAGGATGTCTCGGGAATGGGCTGCAGCGGGAGCTGCTTTCAGTCCTGAGTGCCACATCGTCTACATCCACACCTCCAGTGACAGAATCAAGATTTATTCTTAAAAGGGAAAAAATATGCACTTTTCCTCTTCTCAGGGAAAACTCTCGCTCCCTTTTACTCGCTTGCCAGGAGGAACGGCATGCTGGAGGTTGAGGGAAGCTTCTGCTCGAGACCCGGGGAATGCATGAATTCCTCTTCACGTTCCTCTTGGTGAATCTTCTTTTAGCACTTAAGGATTTCTTCTCCGGTCACAGAGAAAAGCAGGCAAGCGAGAGTAGGAGCTGGTGGGCAGCAGAGCCCTTGCCAGCATTTTTCTTTCATAAATGATGCTCGTGACCTTGGTGGCTTTGAAATAAGGTTTTGGTGTGTGAGTACCTGCCCAGTGCAGACACAGCTAAGAAGAGCGATGCTTTTGCATTACAGGAGACTGAGAAAATCATTGGCATTCAGGCTTGAAACAGCCTGTCCTGAAATTGCGGTACTCCCCTTTCCTGCAGAGCGCGGGCAGAGGTGGGGAGCAGCCCCCCGCGGCTACTGCTCCTCCCCATAGCTCCGGGAGCTGTGTTGGGGAGCGTGGGTACACGTGTGTTGGGGACCACGGGTACACGTGTGTTGGGGACCGTGGGTACACGTGTGTTGGGGAGCGCGGGCACCATGTCACGGGGGAGTGGGAAGGGTGGGAGGAATGACTGTTCTCCTGCGCTTGTATTTATCTCCCGGTTGATGACCAGGCTCAAAAGGCAGGATACGCCTCCCTGGAGCCTGACAAACTCACAGACATCTACCTGGGAAGGATGCAAACCCGAACCCCGCTACTAAAAATACTCAGGCAAGCAGAGATTTTCCAAAACAGAGTTCCGGAAATGCTAAATTTGGTGGCGATTCGTCGAGGGAGGGGGGCACAACTGCTTTTTTTTTTTTCCCCTAAGGCAATCAGGAACAATGTAAATCCCGAACGCCGTTCATCCTACCCAAGAAGGCGGACCTGCCGCAAAAACAGGAATCCCTTATCGGGCGGCAGGAAATTCTATTTTTGCATGAAGTTCAGATTAAAAATAAAAGGGAAAGATATTCACCGGGGGTGCGGGCTAAAATTAAACCTTGAGCTTCTCCCCTGATGGCTGGCTCCTGCTGCTTGCCTGATTGAGAAACTGATGGTGAACGCCAAGACGGAGCCCGCTGTCGCTGACTGCTCTCCGTGGGGTTGGCTCTGCTGCGGTGCTTTTCTCCTCGCAGCCAGCTTTAGGAGGGTGGCTTAAACAAGCCACCTTGGAGCACTGCTGTGGCCGAGCCCTGTGTCCTGGGCAAGCGGGAAGAGGCTCTTTCACAGCTTCTTCACGCAGCTCCTTGACATATTTCTGAGCCAAAGGGTTCGGTTTCTGACTGCCCCGTGAGCTGCCCTGTCCTACGCCCAACCCAAGCCTTTCTCTGACCAAGCATTTCTGCATGCAGGTGTCCGACACGATGTACTTGTGCATCTTGAGGGTCTGTCTTGCCCAAGTGACTGCCTTGCCGCCTGCAAGGGATGGACCAGCACATCTGGTCTGGATTTTGAGCATCACCTTACAAAGTTTTGCTGGATCCATAGTAATGAAACAAGCTCTGAGCCACAATCCCCAAATCTCTTCCTTTCCTGCAGTCCAACACCGAAAAGCGACTGCCAAAACAGTGCTGTGGCCGTGTATTTTCATTACCACTGTGATTTGTACAACAAATGCAACCCATTTGGAGCCACGCTTTTGTTTTTTGGCGTCTCAGGGCTCTGCCAGCTGAAGCCGTGCTCGCGGCTTTCCTCTGAGCTGCACCAGCTTTACCAGCTCTGTGGGCAGGGTGGCACTGGGACAAGTCCCGCAGGGACCGTCAGTCGCGAAGGTGGCCCTGATGGCACCTTGTCAGCAGCAGGCTTATCTGTGTTGGACCTTGGACCAAAAGGTTTTTTGCTTGGCTTGCAAAAAGCAATTAAAATGTATCCAGAAAAGTCAGCTGGTAAAACGAATGCACGAGGTGCACATCTCCTGACTGACCACACTGACATTTTTTTTCGTGCATGTGTGTATATATACATATATATGTATAGGCACAATCTACCTCCTGCCTGGGAAAAGTCCCTTTCAAGTGTAAATGGAAAGCAAGAGGGCTTTCGAGCTCAGGTGGGGGCTCTTTGCACCAAGACAGGGTTTTCAGCTGGGTGAGAGATGCCCTAACCCCGCAGAGGGCTATAACCAGCTGCTGGGGGGTTGCAGAGGGACACCCACAGCTCGCTTTACCAGTGCGCAGCCAGGGATGGGGGTTTGGGGGTTTTACGGCTCGGAGGATGAGCAGCGTAGGAGCACAGCCTGTTAACGGTGATGCAGCTCAGAAAAGCAGCGAGTCTCCAAAAGGTGGCAAGAGGAATGTAAATGGCAGTCAGAGACGATAAACCGCACGGGCGAGTTGAATGTTTTGAAGTTCAACAGGAGCAACGGAGCAAGTGTGCTGAGCCTGGGGGGGGCTCAGCCCCCGCTTGCCCTGGGGGTACCACCGCCGGCTCTGCCCAGGCTGACCCTGCACAGACTTTACCCAGTTGCGTTGCTTATTCTGAGAGGGGATAAGGCAAAAGCGTGTGATGACCTTTTTCTGTAGCAAAGCTTCGCTCTCAGCCTTTGGCTGCAAAACCTACCCTGAAATGTTGTTTGCTTGGAAGAAGCGCTTGAGAGCATTTGCAGCCTTCATCAGGAGAGGGAAGCCCAGAAAAATGGAGCGGAGCAGCCTGAGTTAGCCAGACCCCTGCAAATGCTCAGCAGAGGTCTGGCTCGCCAGGTGAACAGGAGTTTGAGAGCAGAATTTCTTCCACCTGAGCTGGTCTCCTCCTACTTAATGCAATTTAGGCGGGTTTGAAAGGCTGTTGAGAGAATGGCTGTGCTGGTCTGCCGCTGCCTTTGCTGCGGAAAGTTGTTGTGGGAAGGGAACAGGCTTTGGAGTAACAGGTAGGAAGGGTGGCGAAGGGGAGGGCGGATGAACGATGAGAAGCATTTGGTGCTGGTTTTGGATACTCTTGAACGTCTAGGGCTGGAGGGAGCTGCCTGGGTTGTTGGTTCAGCCATGCTGTTGTTTTTAGAAGATTTTTTTTTTCTTGGTTTTGGGAGATGGTGAGGTTGCAGCATCCATCGCTGCTCCTGTTTGTGGCTGGCCTGGTCAGCTGCATGTATTAAAATTTAACATTGTAGTACCATTTGTTTTGCCTATCGTCTTGTGCACTGAAGCGGGTATGTGGGAAGAGCCACTGTCAGCCTTGCTAGCTAATATGGGCAAGAAATTAAACAGTGTTGGGCAACCTCATGTGTGAATGACTGCACATGGTTCTCATGCAGTTACAAATGAATGCCTGAAAGCCCACAAAAATGCAAGTCTGTGATCTCCGCTATGTTGTGTAAGTACTTCTCACTTCTGTCGTTTACTGTAAGATGAAGTGGCGAAATTTGGCTTAAAGGAGAAGTGATGTGAAACGGTGCCTAGTCTGATTTGCCAAAAAAGCACTGATCGGAGGGCTGCTCTTCCTCCATGGGGTGCAATCTATTTTGAACGGAAAAATTATCTTGCTTCTGCATAAAAGGTTTTGCTTTGCAAAACATCACTTTGCTGTTTTGCCCCCTTGAAATCATGGTTATGACTGTCCAGGCTGCTCCCAGGCTGGAGAAGCCGGGGGGCTCTGCCTCTGCCTTTGCCTTTCCCAGGCGCAGGGACTATGTACCAGAGGACAAATGGAGCATTTAAAGTTATTTTTACTTCACTTTCTGGAGTGGACTGAGTTTCCAGCTGGTTATTCCCCTTTTAATGAGAGGTGATTTTAGGGGATTAAATGTCAAAATCCCGTGTGGGAATCTGGTGCTCCTGCAGGATATCTTGTATCCGTATTTGATGATGAATCAAGTGCGTGCAATGGTTTTTCTCTTATCTCTGAAGAAGAGAGGCTTGTGGGGCCAGTGAAACCAGAGGTGTGTGGGAATGCCTTCCGGCTGGGACTGGGGAGGGGCGGCAGCAAATCCTCCACCTAAAGCCCCTTGGGCAGAGTAGCACTTACAGGGAAGGGGCAACTGAGGGGTACTCCTTTCTCTGCTACAGCCTGTTTGGCCCAGGACCTATGGTTTGACCCCTCTAATCAGGAACAGCGGGCCCAGGAGGGGCACGGAGGTGATGGAAAGGAGACGGCTTCCCATGGAGGCCATTGGGATCCCCGGGCTGCAGCGAACACTGGGCAATCTGCGCAGGAGTGCTCAGTGGTGACTTTGGGGTTTCAGATGAAAACCCGTGTCTGAGATGCCCCAGGTGAATATAGGGCAGGTCGGCAGTAAGCAGAAATAGCCACTTATCTGGTGGCTCTCCTCAAGCGTGCGTACGTGCCCAGATGTAACAGGGGTCATGCCACCCCCAATAAGACAGGTAAATGCAGAGCTTGTGTCCCTGGAGACTTTGGCTTTTTTTTGCCTGTGCTAGAAACTGCGAGCGTGGCCAGAGGCAGTGTAAAATGCAGAACTTGAGAGGAGAGAGGGCAGGGTAGGACCAAAGGTGTGTGCCGAAGCCGATCCATCATCCCTAAGTGGCGATGGACTCAACGTGCTCCTCTCGCCTCAGCTGATGTGCTCGGATTCCTTGGACCTGGTCCCCATTTCACATTCAGCACAACAGAACCTATTTTGCAGCACAACATGTTTGGGGGAGGAAAAAGAAAAAATATCTGTTGGTCCTTCCTCTTCTGAGATGTTCGAGAGAGTCAATTTTTATCAGAAAAAAACCCCAAACCAACCCAAAACTCAAAACAGGAAACTCTTATCAGCTCGCCAGGAAGCTCTATTGCTTTGTGGAAGTGTTACCCTACGGTCATTGCTACTTTCAGTAGCTGTTTGTGAGTAATTTATGGCTTTAAGATGGGCGTCAAATCTTCCATGCAAGCAGGGGAGAGGCCCTAAAGCTGGAAGGGGTAGTGGTAGGAGTGCAGGGTGGAGGGGAAATACCAAGGAACAGGATTTGTATTATCTTGCTACATATATTTACAACGATAAGATTTTCATTGTCTTCTACGGTAAATTATGATCCTGTTTTTGTTCTGTATTTGGATCAGGAAACAACAAACCTATGTCTTCAAAAAATGCGCAAGATTAGTCTTCAGTGACTGTTATTCAGCAGAAGTAATCAAGGACTTGGGATGATATGTAATTTATTGGCAGGAGAATTTCTAAATTATTACCTTATGAAATTCTGTGTGCTTGTATTCCAAATTTGTGCACGTGTCTCTGTGTATAAAATATATATATATATATAGCTATTAAAACTTGTCACATGGGTTTTTCATGCCCCAGTGTTGATGTGCCCATCTCCAACTTAAAGGGCTTGTTCATGTCCAGAAGTAATTTCTTTAAAAACACCACTCGTCCAAAGTGTCTCTGGATTTAAAAAAAAAAAAAAGTGGTATGCAGTGTAGTAAAATGTAGCTGAAAACTCGGTGTTTGTGTGTGTGTGCGTGCACTTTATGTATTGAGATCAGGAGCTTACAATTCAAACCTGCCAGGTAGTTGTGTTGAACAGCACTGGTTCCTTGCCCAGTATTTCCTTTTATTTTGCTTTTTTGTCCCCTGATGTATCTGCTTGAGTGCTTTGGGGATTGCTGTCACCCCTATAGTGGCCTGACATTACAGCAATCTTTCCAACACAGATATTTGGTGTCCTGTGAGCTGTTCTGGGCACGCACAATGCAAAGAAGGAAACTCGACGCTGCTGCCAGGTTATCGTGTTCGTTGCGTTGACTGCTGAATAAAGTGCTAGTTTATCTTTTAATTTCTGCTGGCAAATCTCTTTTGCGTAAAAATAAGAATTGAACTTTTATCTGGAAAGCTCAGCTTCTGGACCATGGAGGAAAAAGAGACTTTCTGAGTGTGTAACCCATGACCAGCTCTCTTAAAGGCAGTTTGGCATCTGGGCTGCACGGAGGAGCCGGGATGATGCCCCTGGTCAGCATGCCGAGTGCCACCGGCGACCCAGAGCACATTTCCATGGGCTCCTGGGCTCTGACCTGGCATTTAGATATACACCATGGTGTGACCAGGCTTTGGGAGTGCAGGGAGTGATGCCTTTTTGGGAGCAATGCTTTTCTCAGCATGGCTTGGGGTCCCTCTTGGCTGGGGGGGGGCCTGTGAAACCAGCATCAGAGAGGTTAAAGATCTCCGTCCTTGCATCTCATAATAGATAACGAGTCCACTTTGAAACCTGGCTGTGCTTATTGGCTTCTGGTCAGAGATCCCTCTCTGAAACACATCTTTAAATACAAAGACCAACTTTTTTTTTTTAGCCCCCAGTTTTTAAATGATGGTCTTAAACCCGGAGCCCCCTGTGCAAAGAGGTTCCGCATGCCGGTGTTCGGTGCTTCTGGGAAATGGGGTTGTTTCACGATTGCTTGAAGTCTTTGGCCAAAGCATAGTTGATACACAGAGGTACAGCATAATAACTGCGCTTGTGTGTGAACTCATTTTTCTCTTTTAATATGTACTTATCTTTCTAACAGGACGTTTGAAAACATTTATCTGAAACCCAGTAAACAATGGCCTTTTTCTCTCCTTGGACTACATTTAGTGTTTGCACTTGCACTTCGTTAGGAAGTAAATAGCTCTTTGCTGGGGCTGTACAAATCACTCTTCCTCTCCTTGTACCTTATCTCATCTTCCTGGGCAGAAGTCAAGAGCCTCTTTCTTCCCCCCACCCCTTCCCTCTTGGCTATACAATTGAATACAAATGACCCAAGGGGTATAATATGTCAGGTATTTTGCACACTCATCTCTGGGAGCTGATAACAGCAGCCTGCCTCTCTTGGAAGCAGGCTCTTGGCCCGCTCTCTCTTGCTGGAGTCAGCAGTTGCTTGCGGGGCCGGGAGGTGCTCGTCTCCCTCGCCCCTCCGGTGAAGGACTTTGGGGCAGGCAATGAGGTTGCATCTGATGCTTTGAGGTGCCTCAAGAATAATTAATGCTATAAGCTCTTTGCCAGGTCCGGTGGCTTAATTGCAAACCTCCAGCCAGGGTGGTAGGGTCCTTAAAAGTCATTTTCTTGGCTAGAGGGGGGAAAAGTGGGCAGTGAACAGGTCTGACCAGCCCTGGAGATGGTGGGAAGCCAGGTCTGAGCATCCTCTTTCCCCAGGGGTCTACAAGTGGCTAAGGTGAACCCCCAGCCCTGTGTCATCCTGACTTTGGTGGCCTTTCCATGTAAATCACAGCTCTGACATTCATGTCTGCAGCAAGGAGCTGGAAGAGTAAATACCCTTCTGGGGAAAGGGGAAGGGCTGCAGCCGGCGCGTGCCTTTTGGGCTGTGACGGTGGCCCGCTGCTCTCAGCAGGACCGCGCCAGCTTTTGCTTGTAACTGTCCTCCTGAAAGGAAGCGGTGAAAGGCCGCCAGTCCGCCTTTATTTCTGTGAAATGAAGTGAAATGAGTGAGGCGACCCATCGGAAGGAGATCACTAGAAATATTTGTGACCTTGTGTGATCCCTACAGGGCTGGGATAGAGGCAGCCGGAAAGGGCAACGTGTCCTCATTTGTCACGTTAGCAGTTTATCATCTCTCGCTCTGCAGGGCTTGTTTCTCTCCC
>NW_009220151.1:33493-37420 GCF_000690835.1 Fulmarus glacialis | reverse complement strand
CATGTTTCCTGCTGGGTGGACAGTAGCTGCTCTGGGATGGCTGAACAGACCTTCCATGGAGGCACGACCTGCTTTCAATACGTTCTACTTGCACCAGCCTGTCCCAGCTGCATGTAGGTCGCACCTCGGCCAACTTCCAGCAGCTTCCCTCCATCCCCTGGTGCCACCTCTGAGCGCCCGGTGTTCCCTTCGTGCCTTTGGCAGCTTCTCCTGAGGGCTGGCTGGGAAGCCACCTCTGCCATGTTGCTTTGGGACCTGACATGGACTGGCTTTCTCCAGGGGGCTGCAGAACAAGGGCCATCAGCCTTGCCCATCTCAGAGGGTCTTTGGGGTGTCAGGATAAGCACTTTTCTTTCCCCCTCCCACTGTGCAGGTTGGATGGAGATCTGTACTTCCCCAAAGCCCTAGAGGGAGGGGAAGAAGGACAGAGTGTGGCCTCGAGAAGATGAATTGCTATGAAAAACCACGAACAAAGCTCGTAACTGTTCCTTCCAGGTTCTCACAAGAGATGTGAAACTCTGACCTTGGGTCTGTACTGAAATGCTGCCAAGGCTGAGATGATGTGGTGCTTCTGGGGTTTGACTGAGCTGTGTAGAGGACTGAAGGGGAGGCAAAAGCTGTTCAAGCCCAGACTTTGCCACTTCATAGGCAGCACGTGGTCTCTTTGTGCTGTTCTGCCTAAGGGCTGTGCCTGAGCCCTGGCAGAGCCTTCTCCACAGCATACCCTCCTCACAGACATGGGGAACGTAGCTTGCAAGGTTGGGAAAGTACTGCAGGCGAAGGGCTGGAGCAATTGAATCAGCATACCTTAAAGGAAAGTACTGCTGCCAAACCTCACTGTCTTGTCAGTCACCATTCCTGCAAAGTGTTTACAGAGGGGGAAAAAACTAAAACCACCAAAAAACCCACCACCATAAAGGTCGCATGGCTGCACAGACAGTTTTAGGCCAAGTCCCATGGTCTTTGAGAACATCAATGATCCATGGACTATGGTTTGCTTACTGTGGGCCTGGATGTTCATGAGGCATTCAAACACCTTTGTTGCATAGCATTGCTATACTTGATGCCTACAGCTGGCAAGGCAAAGTCCATATGTAGCTCTGTCAAGAACTAATTGCTGGTTATAGCATGTACTGCCTGCCTCAGGCTGAAGCAGATTTGAACCAGAGCTTAAAAACTAGGTCCCAGTGTATCATCAGTACTTGACCATAGTGGGTTTTTTGACTAAGGCTCCCTGGGGTTGACATTTACTGCTTGCATAACTCTTGTTCTGTAAATATCTCTGTCCACTCCTGTACACGCGAGACATCTCTGGGCAGTAAAACTTCTTTCTCAATTGCTTTTCCTATTGCTGGATTATCTATTGCCCCTGAGCAGCCTACAAAGCTCCAGACTAGCACTAAATGGCAACTACTAGATCATCCCCTTTCCTCATTTTCCCTTTCAAGGCTGCTCAATTTCAGAAGGAAGAGTCAGGTCTTGCGTTGCTCAGAAGGAAGAAGGGATTTAGGTTGGTAATGTATGTTGGTGACTTCTGGTGGGACCTCAGGAAGCATGCCACCATTTATGATTTACTTTGCAAGCTGCAGTTTCTTGGCAGAGAGGATGGTCATCGGTCTGCTTTTATCCTTTGGCAAGATGAGTCATCAAATATGATGCTATTAATTAGAGAACTTACCTTCCTTGTGGCAAATGGTGCGAGTTCCTTCGTTTGCCAAAGGTTTGCTCCATGCTCAGAGTGGATTGATGGGTGCTAGTTAGCTATTATGGATGCTTAAGCTGCTTATGACCTTTCTGTGTATATAAAGGAACTCAAACTCCTGACTGGCATATAAAGGAACTCTTTACTGACGGATTGGATCCTTCCATCCTAATCAGGGAGCAACTCTGCTTTTGAGAATTTAACATACCTGCTAGCTGCCAGCTGGGACCCCAGTTACACAGTTACAGTACAAACTGGAGACACCTGCGCTGTGTGACATGTAAACTTTAAAGATGGTTAGATGCAGGTAATTCCCCCTTGTCCTCTTTGTGAATGGCTTAAACATGGTAGGCAGACAGGCAGTGAGCTCTTATTTTGATTCCTTTCAACTGTCTTAAAAAAAAAAAAAAAAAAAAAAAAGCTGCTGAAACCCTGCCTTGAAAGCCGTTGGTTGAGGGAGGTGGGAGAAGTGGCCAGAGAGCTTTCCCTGGGAGCTGCCCTTGCTTCTGGCCCCTGTGCTGCCGTCGCCTTATAGGGAGCTTCTGCGATTCTCAT
Source organism: Fulmarus glacialis (assembly GCF_000690835.1). Classification (NCBI taxonomy): domain Eukaryota; kingdom Metazoa; phylum Chordata; class Aves; order Procellariiformes; family Procellariidae; genus Fulmarus; species Fulmarus glacialis. The sequence continues at coordinate 35,163 of NW_009220151.1, read as the reverse complement.
CTTGCTGATAAATGCGTCGGGTGGTAAACCGAGTGGTGGGTGGAAGCTATTTAGAGAGAGGTTTTTGTTGGCATTTGCTTGCAGTGATCTTGTGAGGTGTAAGGAGAGGAATTCCACACATACACCCTTCGTTTGTCTGCGCAACGGCACAGGCGAGGAGGACAATATAATCCAAGGCCTATAAATATCTCCCACGTTCATGTCTTCAGAAGACATTAATGGAGCCCTTGCTGACGCTCGTTTACGCAACACGTAACTAGCTGGAGAAGAGCCCATTTTAAACCCTAGCAACTCGTACAGTGTTTGCCGTGCTCCTGACCAGCCAAGGGATTAGTGGAATGGCCACGCTGAGGAGGACGTGTGCCGTACTCGCCAGGGATTTCGTTCCCTTTGGGCAGAGAGGAATTGTTTCAAAGTGCGTTCATCGTGCTTTAAATGCTGGCTTTGCTCTAGCTGTGCTGCCTGAAGGAGTTGGAAAGCTACACAGTGATTGACTTGCCTGCACTAGCCTCGAACTTTTTGGCATGTCAAGTTTCCAAACTAAGCCTTGTTTTCCCTCACCCTTGCAGAGACTGGGAAGAGGAGAAAAAGGCTCATAAGCACAAGGAAAGAAAGGGAAAGACCAGAAAATAACAGATGCTGTATTGTGAAAACTCCACAAAAATAACTTGGCTGCTGTAGTCAAGCTGCTCCTCTGGAATAACTCAATGCTCTTCTCCATGAGTGTTTCCAAACACCCACCTGTCAAGCTTTGAAGGACTTGAGGACTTCTGAGTCTACGAAGGGGTTAAAGAGTCTATCATGTCCCTTGATTTGCCAAAGCCTAAATGTGGAGTCACCTAATTCCTCTTCCCACAGCTTGTCCTTATAATAAAAGAAACATTGAAATAAACAATAGCAGAGGAGGAAGCTACCAATGAAGCAAGAGGTGTAGCATGTTCCAAGGTAAATTCTGGAGAAGCTTGTCCCCAGTTCCTGCTGGGCTTGTAGGAACACTGCTGCTCTATGGAAGGTCAAATCGCCCGTAACTCTGTGTTCCTCAACCAAAGGTTGCCGTCATTCGGACAAAGCATTAAGGCATAATATGTAGGACAAGTTAAAAGAACAGTTTCCAGACCTAAATCTGAATTTCATTGTTGTATGAAGTTTATGTTGGAACTTAAGATGATGGAAAAACTGATTCTAACCTTTTCTGTTTGATTAAAAATCCCTCTGAACTCCAGCATGCTGGATAAATTCCAGCTCACAGAAGTAATTGCCTTTTGCTAAAGTACACACCTCCTGTGAAATCTTATTCAGGGAACTTAAAGTAATTACTATCCTTCCCTTCAAATAAATGGCTGTATAGCACTGTTGATCCAATCTGCCTGTCGTGTTCCACAGTAGAGAGAACTTAGTTTTCAAGCCCACATAGCGTGTATGTACAGATTTTTCTTCTCTAAATCCTTCCCAGAAAGGAACAGAAAGAGAGACGACCAAATGCAGTTCCTATTTGGAGAAAGAGAAAGGACCTTTTTGTTCTTCTGACCTCGTGGAAGCTCTTCTGTCTGAGGATGGGCAGAGAGAGGCATGAGAAGATCAGAGAAGCGAGTGATACTGGTGTGTTCATGTGATGTAACCCCCCCACCCACAGACATGAGCAAATGAATAGGTTCCTCTGTATAACTTCC
>NW_009220151.1:32671-33479 GCF_000690835.1 Fulmarus glacialis | reverse complement strand
ACCGCTCTTAGAAAAAGGAAGCACTGTTGGACACAGATAATCACCTTTGAGAGGTGGCTCCGTGAACCCGCAAGAACATGCACAGGCTGGAGGGCTGCGTGTGCAGCCTGAGGTCCTGGTGGATGGGGAAATCGCATCCTTGCCACAGATGTGGGACACAATAGAGATGACTGGGATTGCCCAAATAGTCATAACTCTGAAGGGGAGGGAGAAGAAAGTGGGGGAGTGCAGCTGCTGTCTGTGAGAAGGGGATGGAGAAATATATGCATCTTTTCATGGCCATACTGGAGAGACAAGATGGCTTGTATTTTTGTATAGAGAACCTCAGGGTGCTTGAGGTTTGGTGTGGGTTTTTTGTTGGTGTGTTTGTGTGGTGGTGTGTGGTGTTTTTTTTTTTTTTTTTTAATTTCCTGAAAAGCTTAGCAAGAGTGAAACGTGCTGGATAAACTTAACTGAACATGGAGGTCTAGTTGTAAACTGCCTCTCTGGAAACACAGACTCTCAAGTTGCTGTCCTGTTCCCTCTCTGTAAACAGGGTTGCTTCGTCTCCTGCCTTGTTGCCGAACCACAGTGCAATCACATTAAGTAACTGCATGTTTGTCACTAAAATGCTTGTGTTGGTTTTTCCCCTCCAACACAACTGGGGAAGTTGCACTCTGACAGCGCAAGTGGTTTCTGAGCGAGTGTTGAAAGAAAACCCCCACACCGCAGCGCCGCGGGGCTGTTCCGCACACTTGACCTGTGCTGGCAGAGCTCTTTGTGCCGCTGTCCCCCTGGCACTTCTGAGTGAATTCTGCTGAAAAATCCC
>NW_009220151.1:10280-32640 GCF_000690835.1 Fulmarus glacialis | reverse complement strand
CCCGGAGGGGCTGGCACGGGGAAGTAAAGAGCAGGAGCCTCTGCACGATGCGCAGCGCGGAGGCAGGAGCTGTTGAGCTGTGGCACGTGCTGTAGGGCTGGCATGCCCTCGCCGCGGTGTGGGGGGTGACTGCCGCTAGTAGCGACGCAGAAAATGTCTTGCTGTTTCCTGTTTAACAGCAAGCCTTTTTTTGAGATGGCTAAAGCACAGCCACAGTCAATGCAATGAAAACTAATCTACTACACGTGTTTTAACAGGCGAGTGGTTTGGTTTGTGAACTCTCACGGCCAAACAATCAAGCACAAAAGGCTTTGTGCCCTGAAAGCCATTTGATACCTATTACAACGAATTTTTGGCCTACCTGAGCACCTTGCTGGTGTATACGGGAAAAAGACTAATAGACCTCACCTTCTCCCACCCCTTTTGAGAACCAGTAATCTTCTGCTTTTTAAGAAAGTGTTAAATTTCAGCATGACACAATTGGCACAAGCAATGCGCTGTAAGAGCGGCCATCAGAAAATCATGCCGCGTAGAGGTAGGGCTGATTCAGGGTGCTCTGTTCAGCCTCAACCTTGTCCCTCAACCTGGAGTGAGATGGACACAGATTCCACAGAAAGACCTGGGCAGCGTTAGCAGATGTGCATGCTGTAATGACAGTTAAACTAGGGGTCACTGGGTAGTTGAACTGGAGTGACATACGGTCTGCTGACTTCTCTCTAAATTTGCATTTATTGCTTCTTGCTTTCCACCCTATGATTTCCTCTCCCCTCTCTCTCCGTCATCCTGTACAAATGCTAAATGGAAGCTCTGCCAACCGTTACTCCTCACACTCTCTTTCCGAGTGCTTCCCCAGTGCCATCCTAAGTGCTCTCACTGTCTTAGTGCATTTCACTGTCTGTCCTGGTTTCGGCTGGGATAGGGTTAAATTTCTTCCTAGTGCTGTGTTTTGGATTTAGTAAGAGGAGAATGTTGATAACACACTGATGTTTTCAGTTGTTGCTAAGTACCCTCCTAGTCCAAGGACAGCTCCCATGCCTACTGACTGAGCTGGGTACACAAGATGGGAGGGAACATAATCAGGACAGCCAGCTCAGCTGGCTAATGGGGTATTCCATACCATGTGACGTCATGCTCAGTATATGAATGGTAGGCGTGATCCAGGATTGCTACTTGGTTATCGGTCAGCGCAGGTGGTGAGCAATTGCATTGTGCATCACTCATTTTGTATATTCTATCATCATTATTATTATTTTCCCTTTTCTGTTCTATTAAACTGTCTTTACCTCAACCCACGAGTTTTTCTCACTCTCACCCTTCCGATTCTCTTCCTGCCCGACCAGTGGGAGGAGTGAGCGAGCGGCTGCGTGGTATTTGGCTGCCTGCCAGGTTAAACCACGACACTGTCCCATTCTGGGGATAATGATCACTGTAATGAACGTGTAAAGAAAGGTCAATGAAGACAGAAGTAAAATTAGAGCCAGCAAGATTTAGGACTAAGGTTTTTTGTTTCCTTTCCAGATCTTCATAAATCTGTAGCATTCTCATCTGTGACTGGCAGGAGGAAAGTCTTTCAATATATTCCTTTTCCTAATGAAGTATTTATTTGGTTGTTACCTCTACTCTGTGTTGAATAAGGTGAATCGTGGGTACAATTCCACATGCTTCAGAAAGTATCGAGGTTGTGATTAGACTGCCAGAAGAGAAAGGAGACGTTGCAGATGTTAACCAGTCATTCAGCAGCACGCACCCGACACTGGCAGGGTTGATCTGTACATGCACGTTTGGGAATGTGCTAAGGATGATTTCCTCACTCTGTTGCATGTAGACATAAGATTTTTTTTCTTTTCAGATGCATTTCATTTTGCTATGTAAAGAAATAGACAGATCTGGCCTTTCTTTTTTAATAATGTTTTAGGACCAGGGTACAAAAAAGGTTAATGCATTAATTTTTAAGACAAGCGATAAATGTACTGCAATAAGCACATCCTACATACACAGAATATATTTCTCTATATAATATGAACACAGAGATATAAAATAAGTTATACTTGTCTTGGTTTTTCATCACAGTAGGAGCTCAGCTTATATAAAGTGACAACAGGAATTGGAACAACACGCTGCTCCAAAGCAACAACAAAAACCAGAAGAGTGCCTGCGTGTGTGTGTGTTTGGGAAGCAAAAAAGGAAATAGAGGGATTTCTGCCAAAACCAGGTCTTGAAAACAAAAATTTCATAGAGCATGAAAGAGGGAGGGAAGGTCTCTTGGCTCAGGGTAGAGGTTCTGGAAGGAATCAAGCGTTACTGTGTGGTGAGGAGGAGGATGGGTGAAGGCTGTCAATGTCTTGGCTGTATTTGTGGGGGCACAGGCAGTAAAGCAAGCCCTGCCTACTGCCCCACTGTGTTCTCTGCTCTTATGATGGACCATCTACCTGACAGTGTGGGGTTCTTATCTTTACAGTAAGAATGGGACCTAGTAGCTTTCACTGTGCACGATGAGAGTAGACATATCACTTCACAGGAACGATAAACACCACCATTGTTCAAAGAGAAAACACTATCCACTGGTCGGGAAATGTTCGGTGAGCCTGGGAGTGGTGTTCCTCCCTTCCAACCCACCTGATGTCTGCTTCTAGTGCCCCCTCCTTCTGTTTCCCCTGGGGGGTGGTTCTCTTGGCCATGCCTGCAGAACAAATCTCCCCCAGGATTGAATGGGAGGTAGAGGCGATTGGGAATTCTTAGTGCCTGTCCCACAGCGAACAATGAGGAACTCCAGCTGCCCAGTTCAGAGCTGTTTCAGATTTTATTTATATTTTTTTTCTTTAAGGACAGGGAAATGCTTGTAACAGTGAATCAAAGTTCCTAAAATTCTTAACTCTGGGGTTTAGTATCTAGTATTTTAGTGTGGGCTTATGTTAACTAGGAAGTGCTCTTTAGTTTGGCCAAGAGCTTGGAGACCTGTGGTTTCCTCTTTGCTATCAAGATCTCAGTCTCCCAAAGTTTGCAAGACCCATTGAACAGCAGAAGGTACAGCCAAAGCTCAGGAGTGATACTGGCAGTTAGCAGATTTCTATTAGTGCCTATTCCACTCTCACAAAATGCAGCCCAGGTCAGTTTTTCTTCTACTCCCGCTTATCAGATTCTCCTAGTCTCAACATCCTTTCTTTACCTTCATGTTTACAGACTACACATTAGAAAGCAGGGACATTACACTGGAAGAGTTAATTGCATGTTATCATGAAGAAGGATTGGACTTTTTTGTTCTGCTTTAGGTTTTTTTCTTCATACAGCAAAATAGGTATAAATCCAAAGGTGATCTCACATCTAAAGGTATAATTTAAGTAAACATGTTTTTCTAGATCTTTCTTTCCCCTTCCCTTTCCCTCTCCCCTGTTAACCTTCCTTTCACTCTGTTATTTTCCTTTTGGATGGAGGGAGGAGATGGGAAGGGAGCTCATTTGGCAGCTCGTGACCCTCCAACTTGACTTTAATGAGATGATTCGCCAAGGCAAACTCCTCATCATCCAGCATGCCATCTTTGTCGATGTCAGCCAGTTTCCATATCTTGCCCAGCACCGTGTTGGGCAGCTTAGACCTTACCATCTCCTTCTTTGCATTGGCACCAGTTATTTTACCATCGACAGGCGAGAGTGTGTAGAAGATCTCATCATACATGGGCTTGTCCCTGGCCACCACCCACTCAGCATCATCGATCCCTTCGCCAGCGCCTTCGCCATAGCCATGGCCGAATGGACCATGCAAGGTGCCCTCGAAGGCTCCTCCCTTCACCATCTGGGTTGGCCGCTGCGACTCTTCCTGGCGTACGAGCACCATGAGCTGGGCGATGTCGTTGGCGAGCATGTCTTCCACGGTCTCCAGCAGTTTGCTCTTCAGAGGCTGGAACTTGCTAAAATCCTGGGCTTGCAATTGATCCTGAAAGTGGGACAACATAGCAAAAGGTGAGCAACACGGCCGTGCACAGTGCAGTAACAGTGTAGGGTGGGATGCCTGTCTGCTGTTTGGCTCAAAAAAACTGCTGTTGCAGAAGAGGAGTGGGGAGCACAGCATTCCCTCCTCTGATAGCCCTGCTCAGCATGTGATGGGGTCTCCTGGCTGGCCATCTTTAAGCCCTACAGAAAATGATCTTCTCAGCTTACAAAGGGGGGCTGACATGGTACAGAGAGGGGAAGTGGTTTAGTCAAAGGCCCAGATGATGGCCATATGCACATAAGACGACTCCTTTCTAAGCCACATAGAAGCAATCTCCTTGAAGACCAAATTGTTCAAGGCAAACTGGTTGTGCAGCTCTTGCTACATCCTCCAGCCAGTGCTCTGCGTTCCCTTCCCCTCTGTGCTCTGGGAAGGAGATGCCACTCTGGCAAAAGACTATTTTACTCATCATCATGCAGTGCATCTTTCAGATGCCATAAAGACAGTAGCATGTCTGTAAAGAGGTGAGCATGTCTTTACAGTATGGCTCAGTTTCTGTAATTTTCACACCTAAGCAAAAGCGCTTTGAGCAGGGCCTGCAGATAACTCTCTTCTAAAAACTGCGGAATGACCTAAAGCTTTATCCTTCACGCTCCACTTGTTAAATCCACACTATTTACTTTTATTGGATTGGTATAGTTATTTTTAAACAGTTAAGCACACATTTTAACAAGCAGTGAATGGGATCTTCTATTGGATACACTCCATAGATCTCATTCCCCAGAACTTATGGAAAATGTACTTTTAAAAAAAAAAAGAGTAGATGCTGTATTTTCCATAGGGAGCTAGTAATGACTTCAGCAGCTAGCAATCTCAGAACAGGTTTCTGCTTGGACTGAAGCCACGCAGCAATGTAGCAGTGTCCAGCATTGTTTGAATAAACAATACAAGGCTCTGATCCAAGGTCCTTTGAAGTCTTTGACTTACATGAACACTGGGTCAGGTCTCAGCTCTGCAGAACAGAAAACTGCTTCTCTGCTTAAAATGGAAAAGAGGCTTTAAGTTTTCACGGCCTCCTTTCTCTCTTTCTAGAAACAAGGAGTGAAGTAGAAGACAAAAAAAATACAGCTCTTGATGAGAGGGGCGTATGCAGGCTTTTCAGAATATAGCTTTCCTTTTAATATAAATTAGCAGTATTTTTAGATCTGAAAAATCTGCAAATGGAACCTGGAATTAAAAATAAAGAAAAATAGAGGAAATAATTTGCTGCAAAGTGCTATTCAGGCAAAGATTTGAGAAATGAAGGCAGATGTAGCTTCACATGAGCTCTATGTGCCAGAAGTGTTCATGCCCAAATATAGCCTGCACATATTTCAAGGCCCACTTCAACATGACAACAGGCCTTTCCCACAAGCAACAACAATCAACCTCTGTGTGGCTTCTACGATATTACCTTTTTTTTCCCTGGATGTTTGGTGCTCTGCCAAGATGCCACTGCTTACCTGCATTTTTCTCAGATTAGGGAAGTCTCCTGGTGAGATCTGATGCTCCCGCTCTATCCGGGCATAAATCTCTCCCAAGTTGTTAACAAGCTCTTTCTTTTTATTGTCTTTCCCAAACATTGAGGGCATTTCCTTCTTTAGGGAACTGATGATGTAGGCATGGACCTGAAGGGCATCAAATAATATGGAATGAAGACAACAAGTGTTAAAGAGCATATCAGAAAATTCTTCCCAGCAGAGAATATCTGTGCCTAGGACTCAACCCCATCTTGTTCCATGCTGAAGAACAGGCTCAGCTCCTCGGCCTGCCTGTACCTACTGATTATTGCTTCAGTGCTAAGTGGTGCTCAGCTGTGCGCTCTGGCTGTGCTGAGACAAGGTGAAGACAGCGTATGAGTCCTGGCCATGCAGAGAGTAACATGCATACGCACTTCCTGGAGGGAGTGGTGGTGCTGTGTTGTTTCTGTTTTTTTTTTTTTTCTTCCACTGGGGATGGCTTTCCAGGGAATAGTCCCTTTCCAGTCCAAACTAAACATACAGGTTTTGGACCTCTCTAGACTTTAAAGTTTTAGTACGAATACCAGTCCTTAACTTACGTGACATTCTGGCGCTGTTTGTTTGTTTTTTATGGTGGACCCACGCGTTTTCTCTTAGAAATGAAGACCCTTGCACAGAAAGCTTTTTAGGGATCTTTCGATCTCTTTTCTCAATTGATGTGGGGTTCTTCCCTATATTCTGAGGGGCTTCATTCAACTCATTTCAAATATTCAAAATACGGCAGGCTTATTTGCCATTCTTGTGAGTCTCCACCTCCTCCGCATCCATCTAAGCCAGGTATCTCTCTTGGCTAAGAAAGTTTAAGGCAAAAGACCTAGAACTTACCGATTCCTTTTGTGTGTGATTCTGATATACTGAATTGGTCCTAATTTTCAAGTTGCTACCACAGAGCAACTGCTTTCCAGATCCCTTCAAGTGCTACCTGCTTTGATCTGTGGCTATCTTCCTCACTCTGGCCTGCTGTGATTGACGCACCAAGCAAAGGAGGTGCCTTCTTCCTTGAAGTGCATAGGACTAATATGCTGGGCCTGAATGAAATGGGATGGAAAAACAGTAGGATCCACCAGCTCTGCAAGCCGAACTGGCCAAAACCACTTCCCCATAGCCTGCATACTGCCGACAGCCCAAACTGAATGCTTGGGTGGTTCTATGCCAACACCCACCTTGGCCAGCCGTGCTCGCTTGATGAGATCATTCAGCTTCCTCAGGGCTGCATTGCGTGGCAGGCTCTGGATATCCCTGAACAGGTCCTGCTCCTCTGCCTCAAACAACTTGCGGTTGTCAGGGATTAGCAATGGATGGGACCAGAAGGAGCCAATGTAGACTCTGATGACCTCAGGAGTGTTGACGATCTTTCCCAGGGACCACATGAGGGCACCGTACACCCGCATCAGCTGTTGAGTCTCTATCTGGTCAGCCTTGTTGAGAACAACTCTCATCTTGTCCTCGTGGTTCTTCAGGGCCTTGATGACCTCGGAGAATTCATCAGAGATGTCCAGCTTATGCGCATCAAAAAGGAGAATGATGCGGTCAACCCGCTCTGCAAACCACTCCAGTACAGCGGCAAAGTCATAACCTGCGAAGGGTGGAGGAAAAGCAGAGATGCACATGCATGGGAGTAGAAAAGCCTGCTTGTTGTACCTGAACCATGCCATCTGAGGGTAAGCTGGCAAAGAGGAAGCTTCCACAGTAGATCAGGTAGCTTGATAAAGGAAACACGAAACATCGTTCCTTGTCCCAGAGAAGGTGGAGATGAGGCGCTGTCCTTCACACTGAAACGCCCAAGATGCGCACAGTTAAGGATAGCTCTCATCTTCTCCACATTAAGAGATCACCCAAAGAAGTCTTGAACTTGTGCTACAGAGACGCTTCATTCAAACGCGTATCACGGGGAAACTGCTATATTCAAACAGCTACTGCAGAAGTCTTGCATGTGGCAACAAGGGAGGTCTAGTTTCTGAATTACTGGCCATCAGCATAGCCTACAAAGGCTGTAGAAAGCTGGATAATTGCAGTACTTGCACCCAGACTGGTTTGAAATGCATATCTCTACTGCTTAATAACTCCCAGGTCTTGTCTAGTTGTGCGAGACTAACTTTGTCCCATCCAATTCAAAACCTAGGATGCAAATAACCTGCCTTACCTAAATAATCATCCTGTCATACCTGCTGCATGTGCACAAAGCAAAATGATTTGTGTTTACTTTGCTAAGTACTTGATGCTTAGAAGACAGCACTGCTGTGAACAGCAGAGGTGGACTCAAGCTACGAACAGTGAGTTCAAATTTCACATGCCTCAGAACTAAGGATAATGGATGCATAGTGTTAGACTTGGGTCCATCTCTATGCAATACAGGGCATGATAAATAGTGTGTGTGGAGATGTTTTTAAAACAGCAGCAATGACAGCAACAAAGTTACCTTCTTTCCTAGCTTTGTGGTGTTTTTTCACCTTCTTTAAAGCCTCACTGAGAGACTGGTGCTCTCCCTCTGCTCTGTCAGGCTCTCCCATGCTGTGCAACATTTGGGGTTATTTGTGTTGCCAGAGTGCTGCACTCTGTTAGGAGATATCAGGACGGAGCATATGCTATTTGCATTCAAATCCTGTAACATACTATTTTAATCTCAGCTTTCATGAACAAATATATGATAATTAGTTCAGTGATCTCCCCCCTCCCGCCTTTTTTTCTTTTCTTTTCTTTTTTCTTTCTGCTCTCTCCAAAACCTAGAGGGCAACCAGTGCATCCTAGTCTTTAGATCAGAGCTACAGAAGGGAGCACTGCTGAGCTCTGACCTTGATTTTTGCCATTGGCCTTTTCTCCCTTGTGACTGAGCAAACTGGAGTGAAATCCTGGCTCTCAAGTCAGGAGTAAAGCCTGTGTGAACCTTCTCTTCAGCTGGATAAATTGGTATTAACTGTTTACCACTGAGAAGTTTTACACAACTGCAAAGTATTACTGGGCAGGTTTTGCTTCAATCAATTATAGTTTGCTCCTTACAAGAAAAGGTGGGGCAGGGGGGGAAGCGCTCTTGGATGTGGATGGCTTGCCCTGCTCTCTCCCACGGGATCTACAGAAATCATAGATGGAAGAGATAGATGTTTGTCCCACCAGTGGCTTTCTGCTCACTCAGAACACCAGTACTGCCTCTAGCAGCAGCAAGCGATGCTGGGCCCTGGCTCTTTGCTCAGCTATGTTTGACGCTGAGAACTTCAGAGAATTCAGAACTGGTATTACCTTTGACAGAGACCTGCTGAGTATTCAATATATTATATTGATATCTGTGTATCTTGCCCAGTCCATGTGTCTGACCTCAGTAACAATCACGAGTCAGACCCTCTTACAATTGAAATAAACTTGGTCCGGCTTGCTTTCAGATATTAACAGCCTTTTAACCTTAGATGTTCTCGCTGTAGGGAGCTCGCTTCCACGGGTCTAATTGCGTATCTGCTGTAAAGCTATGCATGCTGTGACTCCTTCCCAAATTGCACTAGGAGGCATGGCAGCAGGACAGAGTCAATGCTGATACCTCATTTCACTTGGACTGGGTTCAGGCTGTAAGCTGTACCCCTGCAAGCAGATAAATGAATTTGCAAACGGGGACCCCCCACCCCCCAACTTTGCTAAACATGGCATGCACACCTGCACCTAATGTTCAGTTCTGCCTGGGCTGTACTGGAAGTCATCTAGCATGGCAGGATAGTTTATTCTTCATATGCAGAGCTACACAGCTTGCTTTTTCACCATGGAATGAGTCAGGGTGACTTTGTTTGGAGATGTTTGTGCACTTAAGCTTGTCAAATCTCATTGACTGGGATGCTTTCTTGTCAAGCTGGCACGCGTTTGAACTGCAACATGACTATGTCTTGCAGCCTCTTTCTTGTGGGGATCAAGGGGAAATGGAGTCGTGCTCTCTAGGGCATCTTGTAATGCTGCAGTGATGTCCTGTCATAGATCGTGTGGATGGTTTCCCTCTGATAGTAGAGGAACAGCCACTGTTAGGCTCCCTGTGTTAATAGGGGCTGGGATGAGGTGGGGAAAGTGTCTGCACCTGACACTCAGACCATCTTTTAGTGATTCAGTAAAAGAGGGATTGATTATTCAAAAAAAAAAAAAAAAGGCAAGAAAGAAGAAAAAAAAAAAAGATGGTATTGTAGTTTTGGTATTAGCTGAGGACTTGGGAGACTGATCTTAGCCCTTTGATCTGCCTGGTTCTCAGGGTTTGTCCAAAAGTATCTTAAGGTGCTTAGCTCTGTTGATTTTTATCATGTGTTGAGCCTGGATCCACAGTAGCACTTAGAGGGTATCTGCTCTGTGAGCCTCTCTTTCCTATTCAAGAACAAAAATGTTGCTCTACCCAACAAGAAAAGGGAATTAATATCTGCTCAGACCTTTTGTATGTTCCCAGCTGCTACAGTAACATACAGCGAGTCTTGAATATCCCTGTGGACTTCATTAAATGTCTAGATTGATTAGCAGACTTTCTTTCCCAGCTTCTTTGCTTGTTCTGAGATATTCTCTTGACAGCTGTCCTGCATATCTCTATTCATGTGCATCCCATGCTGGGACAAAAGCCCAACCCACATATTCCTCTTGTATGTCCCGCTTGCTTTAGCGCTTAAGGGAACATGTGAGACCTCTCCTGTTGGTGCCCAGCTAAGCAAGAACATCTCTGTGTGCAGCTCTTAACAAATGCCGATCACACGTGCATCCTCCTGTACGGAGGTAGTCGGCAGGAAAACCAAGGTGTATGTGTATATATTTTGTTCTTAAGTGACAGAATACTTTAGAAGAGGAAAGAGGAAAATTATTGTGTGCTGTATTGTTGCTTAATGCATAGCATGACATGTGGAAAGGGCAGATGGGACAGACCTCTATTTACATCTATCTACTTGGAGTCACTGACTGTGATGGTGTTTTCTCACACAGACAGGTGCCTAGAGAACTGCCACACAGGTGATTCACAGTGTTGACTTTTTAGTTTTGCTTTTAGCATATAAAAGAGTAGATTGCTACTAAAGCATTTGGATAGCAGGGTGACAGTGTAAAACTCTAAGGACAAGCTACTAATAAAGATGTTTAAAGATAAGGTCTTAAATTTGTATTTTAATGTTTAGTTCAGAGCTTTCATTTTCAGAAGACTTTCCAACAGCATAGAGAACTTGAGATATTTTGCCTGACTCCAGCCAGAGCTGGAGGTGCTCAACACCCGAAAACACATAAAGCTCATTCTGTAACTAAATCTAAACATTATAGCCTCACTTCAGTTCTTCTCCTGCCCCTTTTTTATTTCACAGATGCATAGGGCCTGACTCTACTTTCTTCTGGCAGTTTATTACAGTGTGAGCTTAGACCAAGAACCGATCTTGATCTACAGTCAAATTAGCAGTTTTCGAAGTGTCCCCTTGCTTATTCCACCACAAATGCGTTATGTCTCTTTATGCCCTCTCTTAGTGCTGTAGAGTGTTGCTAAGGCCTCTCTCAAAAGCAGCCAGTTACTATCTCTGACTTGGCAGCATTTCAGTGATGGATGAAGCTATCCACATGAAGGATAGCTTTATTGTGAAGTTACAGGGCATTTGGGAAGCCATCTGCTTGCCAAAGCTGCATAAATGCAAAACTATTATTATAGGGATGTTCAGACAGAAATGTAAAGGGGAGAATTTTCTGTTCAGTAATACCTGGCTGTTTGTGGTTGCACTGGCATTTCTGTTGAAAAGTATGATGTGTATTTAAACATTCTCTAATATCACTGATGCAGCTTCTTTCACAACCTCCAGATAAGGTGAACATGAATAGAAAATGAATCCCAACCATACAGTACTAGGAGAACAAGATGAACGCAACAGTAATTTTCTTCTATCACATGTTTTTTCTTGGGACAGGTTTCCTTCTGACAGCATGAAAAGGACTCAACAGATTTAATACAAAGCTGACAAGTCAGCAGGACTGTCAGTGGATTCAGCCTACAGAGAAAAAATTATCTTCCTGCAGACTCCCCGCCACCTAGACTCCATAAGGCAGACTGGCTTAATGAATACTTGTCTGTGCACTATTGGAATACCTGGCAGCATGCATTTCACTAAGATCTGGCAGGATTATGCAATTACGTTTCTGTCAAGTCAGACCAGGCATGACACAGTCTTTATGCTGACTGTGGGAAGATGGATGATATCTGACCCAGCATAAAATCTGCCTGGCTGTAACATTTTTAAGCCAATTTAAACCAGCAATGAGTCTGCATGTATTGGTTCAGCATTTCTCACCATGTAGTTACACTGGTGGTTGTTTTTTGTTTGGTTGGTTTTTGTCTGATATTAAGCTCACTACTGGATTTCCTGTCTTGTGGAACTGTGGCCACAGCCCTGTGGTAGTAGAGTTCGGGTGGAATGGAAGGGGCGTAATAAGATCAAGAAATGCTGAAAGACCCAAAGCTGCTGCTTTGTACCAGGTATCTCACAGTTTGCTGTCAGTACTGCTTTAAACTGCACTGCTGCTTTTAGGAATTTACCTCTTTCTTGCTGAATTTTAGTCACTTAGATGCTCCCTTTTTGTCCTTCTAAAGCTGGTATTATCCAGAGACTGAAAATTCACTAGATTGCAGCCCTCTATAGGGCAGAGTTTTATGACTGCATCCCTATTTGTCAACTGATAGATTGGCTCTGTGTGTCTGAAGACAGCATCAGAAGAAGATGGGGTAGTTGGCATAGCAAACACTGACCATCTAGAGAGGGAGCAGCTCTTGGAGATGAAATGAGTGCCTATTCCAGGGCGCTAATGACTTGATCTGAATTTTAAAATTGAGTAAGAGGGTTTGGAGGCTTAGTCTAACTGGTCACAGTGACGTCCTGCCTGAAAGCCCTTCAAAGTCTAGGGAAGAAGACTGTGTTACGGCAAAACAAGCAGGCAGCCCACACTGGAGGGGGAGAATGTGCCAGCAAGGGCAGGTGTTACCCGAGTGTGACAGATGGCTGTGAGCAAAGGAGAAGGAAGGTGACATGATGGTCAGGAGAAGAAAATGAGGGGAGGAAGGGAGGGAAAGTGACACATCTCTTTGAGGACACACAAAATGAGTGGGAAGCAGGGTGGGCAGCTGTTGTGAGACCCAGGGAGGGATGGCGCAGTGGAGAGACGAGGGTGCTGGGGAAGAGTATGAGAGATGAAACAGCTGGGACTGGATGGAAGAACAGTGATTTGGGCATGTTTCTCTCAAGGTGAGGAGCTGGTGGTGCCAGCAAGGAGAGGACAGAAGGGAAGATAAAAAGCGAGGGATGGGTATTGGATATACCTCACTGCAGCTTATCTTAAACCATCTTTGTAAAAAGCTGCCATACTCCTCTCTGGAAGTGGCTGCCTTCCAAGGGGATATAAAGAGATTCCTGCAATGTGTATCTGTGGGTGTGTTGGGAAGTAGACAGAAGTCCTTCAGGATGAAAAGATTTCTATGGATGATACGTGTCATAATTTCTAGAGCAGGTCTCAGCTTGCCGATCAGTTCTGCCTTTGCCTATACTTAAAGAAATAATCTGTCCTGGAGCTGCTGATTCACAGCATGAATTCTTCCAGCCAGTGCTCTGCGTTTCTTTCCCCTCGGTACCATAGAACTAATGGAAATATTACGTATGTTTTGGAGACCTAAAGGTTTCCAAAGCAAAGGCAAAAGGACTTAATAAAGCACAGCAAATCTGCCTATGTTCTCAGCTAGGGAAGATGGGCTGGTGTCAGATTTCTAATGCTAACATTTGCATTAACCAGTACCTGGAGTGGCAGACTGTGGCCTCTTGCTTTCATGTTGTTTATTACAAGGGTTTCAGGATTGGGAAGAGACTGGGAGCCTGACAGGGCTCTTGCTTTATGCCAGTGGAAATTGAGTGAAACCTCACTAGACACGTTCCAGTTGGGTGGAGTAAAACTGATGACAGCATTGTCCAGAGCAAAGTTTCCTTATGACAGCCTGTTTAGCTTTTATGTGCACACAGCAGAACTTGTCCCCTCTACTCTTTACACATTTATATCTTCGTAATTTGTGACAGATGGACTGAGTGTTTCCTGGTACTTGGGCCAACCCTCAAAACAATTCCTAGCCAGATTTTGAGACCTCAGAAGGCATCTGAATATAGGCCAAGTTTTCCAGAGAGGTCAGTGCAGAGCAGCGCTGACGCATAGCTGGAATTCCAAGGAAGTTTTTGTCCTGGTTCCGGCTAGGACAGAGTTTACTTTCTTCCCAGTAACTTGGGGTGTGTGCTGTGTTTTGGATTTGGTACGAGAGGAGCACTGATGGCCCAATGATGCTTTGGTGGTTGTTAGGTGGTGCTTGCACCGGGGACTTCTTTCTTCAGCCTCCCATGCTCTGCTAAGTGCAGGGGAAGCTGTGGGGAGGGAGCATAGCCGGGGCAGTTGACCCAGCTGGCCAATGGGGTATTCTATACCATGTGACATCATGCTCAGTATAAAAAATTGGGGGGGACAGGACACTCGCCCCCCATTCACGACACGCAGCCAGTGGTCGGTGAGCAGTTGCATTGTGCATCGCCTGCTTTGTATATTCTGTTGTTGTTATCATTGTTATTATTACTGTTCTACTTTGGTTTATTTCCATTATTAAACTGTTTTTATCTCAACCCATGAGTTTTTCTACTTGTGCCCTCCCAATTCTCTCCCCCATCCTACCGGAGCAGGGGGGTGAGAGAGCGGCTGCTTGGGGGTTAGTTGCCAGCTGGGGTTAAACCACGACAGTTTTGTTTTTTTTTTTCTCTAGTCCAAACACAAACTGAATTCTCCCAGTACACGTATTTTAAACCTGGGGAGAAATCGTGTTTGAAAACCTGGCCTGAAATGGCCATCAGTAACTGATAGCTGCTACCAGTGACTAGGAAACACAGTCCTTCTCCATTGTTACTCAGGATGCTGAAAGAATACATGATGGGCATACACAATGCAAATTGAGATACTCATGGGCATGACTATCTTTCCTTGATGAAACAGATACTTAAGATATTTCTGGAGTGCACAGTGGACAGTAAAATGGCCAAATTGAGCAGTTGTTCTAAAAATCAGACTTGTTAGATCAACTGTTCAAAATCAGACAAAAATTAAGTACTTGGTATATGTTAACAGAAGTGGGGGGCGGGGGGGGAAGCACAGACCTTTCTATCCGTGCAACTATTTAATCTCAGTTCTTTTGCATTATTTTTTTCTCGTCCAGTTCTGGAAATGCAAAACATAGCAGTATTTCCAACCCAAATCATGAGGACAGCACCTCTCCCCTCTCCTCACCTTGAACAAAATCGTGGTTTGGTCTTCCCCAAACCCAAATATAACCTGCAGTTTTTGTTTGCATCCTGCTTTCAGGTCAGAAGAGTTAGGCTTGTGGCTCCACATATTTCTATGAATAAAAAGGGCCAGAACTGTGCAGATTTTATGCTCATTTTTGCGTTGCTCTTAGAGGAAGTGCAGAACTGTGTGACTGTAGGAACCGAGTTTTTCAGTGGAACAGTATGCATTTGTGAGACTGATAAAATCAGGCAAGTTGGCAGAGCAGCTACTGCACTGCAGTAATGGAGGTGAACTGGGAAGTCAAAACTAACCAGTTGCACTTTCACCCTCCCAGGCAGAGCGAAATACAAAGTATAAGCAAACATCACCAGTGGGGAGTATTATAGCAAATGTTTGAAATGCCTTCCTTTTAGAGGCTTTCAGGGTGGATGCTTTCAGCTGTGTATCATGCTGTTGCTAGCACACGTGACAAAACTCTTTGGAAAAAATATTTTCTTGTTGCCATTGTACCCTAAACAACATTGCATGAAGTGGGAGTACATCAATTCCCTTGGTGTTTGCCTTTCCCTTCCAAGCATGGCTATTTCTGACACAGCCAGACTGAGAGCTCTGCACTGCCTAAGACTGTTGCCCATCAGCATTTTTCTTCTCACTGTCAGGCTGGTGAGTGACTAAATATCTCTGATGCTGAAGCTGCTAGTCATTGGGAATTCTTCCTTCCCAGGAGAGACAGCAAGGCTACTGTGTGGTTTCCTTGGTTATGGGAAGCCCGGGCTGCACTGCAGCCAGCAGAATGGAACTGGGTGGAAGGCTGGAAAAAGGCTGGAATAGTCGTATTGGAAAGAAAGCTGATGGGGAATGATGCTGCCAGCCCTTACCTCCTGGCTAGGACCTTGTGCTCACCGCTACTGTGGGAAAGGGAGGTGACATATATAGGGTGAAGATGAAGTAAGTGTTCAGGATATATTCAGGAAGTACTACCCTGAAACAGGGATCAAATACAACTTGGCCAGGGCATCGCTGAACTTGGCAGACTTGGATCTGCTTAGCTCAGGGCATGTGTAGGTCAAGACTGATGGTTAGCAGAGCATGTAAGGCTCAGCCCCCCAGGGATGGCACTGCTACTGAAGCGCATAAATTGCTGTTACCAGGTGGCTCAATTAGCATGGCAAACTGCTTAAGATGATGAATTATGAGGAAGTCCTAACTCCTGCCCTGGCTCTGTTGTATGGCATGACCTGACCTGTGGCCCTCCCCTTTGTCCTCATTTATTTCAGTACAGTCACCCCTTTCTCATCTTCCCTCCCAGCAGGATGGCCTGGGCTCATTATGTGACACCAGAACAGTGTTTTGCAAATGGATGGCATCCATATTATTATCAAATTGTCTAAGCAGCCAAAAGAGTGCTGCTTTGGTAGCACTACCTCCCCTACGGGCATCTCTGCAGCCTGCTGTTGCCTCATGCTCAGCTGGAAACAATAAAAGAAAGGAGAAGAACACAGAGTGAGGGACAAGGCAATGCAATGACTAGTTCTTTACATGTGGACATAGATTCATGCCCCAGTACATGAAAAAGACCAGAAGAAAAATGGCTGTTCTCCAGGCAAGGATAATACAGAAGCAGTGAAGGGCAGGATGCTTTGGGCGATGACATCCTGGGAACACTTCCCACCAGGCCTGTAAATGAAACTTGTATACCCTAGGGGGTCTAGCTACCACACCTGTGACACCACGGGTGCCCGCCATGAAGAAGTGCATGAGTCACAGCAGCTCACTAGGATGAATCACTGCAGGCAGCTCCTTGGCTACACTTTTTACCAGAGCCTGAGAGCAGCAGCAGCTGTGTCAGTGCTGGTGATCTCATTGCATGCCGAGGGGATGTGGACTTCAGCTATAACAGACTGCATCACCCACAACTGCTTGACAGGCCTAAACCTGCAGGTCTGCTACCAGGAAACTTCATGGGCTGCTATGTGGAGGGAAGGTGGCTCTTATGATCATGTAGTGGTGTCCTGGAAGAGAGCCAGCGCAGAGCTCCGTTTCTCAGGATTATACAGCATTGCTTGGAGGAAAGCTTGCTACCCATTTGCAAAGCCCTGCTGCTGGCTACATGAGGCTGACTGCTGCTAGCACTAACACTGGTGCGCTGGTGCTTCCGCATGCTGTCTGTCCATCGGGGAAGGGATTGCGTTATCTGTCATGTTAGTATTTCCAACAGCAACGAGGCAGTGAATTTAATTCAGAGTTGAGTTCAGACAAATTAAAAGCTTCAGAACCTGGTCTTGGCCCCTGAATCATTCCTTTAAACCCAGTTTCCTCACTCCTGCTCTTTGAAACACAGATGCAGTAACAGGAACAGCTATTGCTTTGAAATTCAGGGGTATAAGGTGGCCCTCATGGATTGCTAATCCCATACCATGGGATTCAACACAGATGCAGTAACAGGAACAGCTATTGCTTTGAAATTCAGGGGTATAAGGTGGCCCTCATGGATTGCTAAGCTTTGATACTATGGGATTCTGCTAAGCTGGCACTGTATAGATTCGCTAATGCTCTTGATGTCTAATGGGAAAGGGGACAGACTTGTGATGTTCCCAGTGAGAGGAATTTCCTATTTTTAGAAATGCTGGTTCTCATGGGATGGGCAGGCTGGGAAAGCCTGCTACATCTTTTGCATCTTTACTTTTCCCCTAAAATTTATGACAGAAAGCTGCTTTACTATCCACTCCCTTCCCTGAACTTGCATCATAGGTACCCCAATCTGAGGGTCTTAAAACTTACTACTAGCAAACAATGGGGGTAAGAAGGGCTCCCCTGTTCCCAGCAGTTAAGAAACTTCAAAGTGTCTCTTGGGAAACTTCTGTAAGACTCCCTCAGGTCTTGCTTCATTCCCAAGTGAAATCTGAGCAGGCTGGGAAGGTATAGAAGGGCAGGAGCATTTTGTTGTCAGCAGTTTTTAGCACTGTCTTGTTTTCTGCCTAGAAACCACATTATTGCTCTATCTGCCTCCAAAACCAACTCGCTAATGAGGGCAGCTGGCAGAGGTAAGCTTGGTGGCAAAGGCACCAGCCTCACCACTTTTTCCTGTTCCTCTTCCATGGGAGCCGGGAGGTGAGCACTCCTTTTCAAACACCAGCTTCCTTGAGATAAGCTCAAGCCAATGCCTGGCAGCAGCCCTCCCTAAACATAAGTACCTCAGCACTTTTTTGACTCTTTCTGCTCCCTGGGCTAGATCCCCTACAGACAGAAATTGCTGCAGTTCTGCCAGCTTCAACAAAGCTCTGTTGATCTAAACCAGATGAGGATCTTGTCCTGTAACTATTAAAGGCCATCTGACGTGGCCCATGTGAGCAGTTTCAGGCTGTCCTGGATATAAATGGTGACGTAGTGAGATCCCACCTACCTTGTACTTTTAACTGTTGTGATTACGTCAGTTGACAGCCCCCTTGTCTGGCTGGAGGTGTAGCAAAGCAAATTCCTGGGATGGTAGGGTGAGCAGGAGATGGCTGTGCTCCATCTAGAGTTCTCACCTCCTGGCAAAAGGGTGGAGTGACCACAAACTCTAGTCACAGGGCCAACGCACAAGCACTTAATTGCACTAAGGGCAGAAAAGTTGTCCAGGAAAAACTTGCCCCACATGCTAAGACAGGCCTCCAGGTACAGCGTGTAAAAGCTTAGAGAACTGGGACTCCCTTTTAGCCTTCTCTGCTTAT
This sequence comes from Fulmarus glacialis, assembly GCF_000690835.1. NCBI lineage: Eukaryota > Metazoa > Chordata > Aves > Procellariiformes > Procellariidae > Fulmarus > Fulmarus glacialis. The sequence continues at coordinate 14,168 of NW_009220151.1, read as the reverse complement.
AAGGAACATTCCCTAGGCTGCTCCCAGGTGTTTAGAGAGGCATTATTGGCTCGGGTCAAAGTGCACCAGTGACTTTCCTAACAGTGCACAGCTGTGCATCAGCATGTTCTGCATTGCTAGCATTTACTAGAGTAGCTGCAGGAATGGGACACCAAGGCCCACTGGGAGGCTGATAGAGAAATCCTGCAAAAGGAGGAGCAAGAAGTGCCAGTATGTTTTGCAGGAGGATATTTTTACTACTGGAAAGAGCTGGAAAATAGGAAAAATCTTGCAATATATGTCAAGATTTGAACTGGTGAGGAGATTTGGGAAAGGGGCTATGGAAACTCTTTTTGGGACTTGAAATGGGTCCATTTTGACTCACATACAATGTCTTTTGTTCTTAAAGAAAAAAATAAATTTCCTCCTAAGCAAGTTTTCTTCATGGTGATAGTTCCACAAGAGAACTGGTTGCTTTCAGTGGCGTTTTTTGACTGAAAAATGTCCACACCATGTAATATAAATTTTTGTTTATCTCCACTTTTAAACACTTTCTGCTGAAGGGAGGAATGCTTGCACAGCGTGTTTTTCAACCTTCTGATGAAGGCTTGTGCATTTTGCTACTTTTTGTAGACTGCCTGGAAGGAATTTATGATCCTCTAGCAGTGCAGAGACCCATGTTGGAAAAGCTTAATGTAAGTTTTCAACTAACTCTAGCTGTCCTTTATAGCTTTATTGACACTTCTTTAGCTAAGGTCCCTGTGGTGGAAGATCCCAGTAAAACAAACAAGACCTGGCTCTGTGCAAGGTTGCTGCTCAATTAAAAGAGAAAAGGAAGTTTCCAAGAACAATTGCAATGCAAAGGAACGTTATAAAAGTGGGAAAGGCATTAGTCATCAGAAATCTTATGGGACACAACACTGAAATATGGGAAAGGCCTCAGCACTTTGGGTAGAGCCTGTGCTGCTGAAACTTAATCGTGCATTGTTAATAGGCAGCGTAAATGAGAACTGATCTTCTCAAACCTGAATGCCATGATTACTACTCTTGGCTTTCTTCCAGTGAAATGATGCACAGCTACCAGCTTTGTCTAAGGAACCTGCAAGAAATGTGAGCTATGCCACCACCACTTTACAGAGTAAGAAAAAGCCACAGGTGTTAGGTTTAAAGTATCAAGATGTTGCCCACTTCAGAGGATCAGCCTGAGACACTCAGAAGTTCACTAAGAGACTTTGTGCTATTCATCAATCTGTTCAGTGTCCCCAGGATTTCCAGATTCCTCACTGCAATGAGGAACCTGGGTGCCAATGGCTCTTAAGCTCAATCCAGTCCTGCGCTAGATTTAGGAAGCCTGGACAGTGCAAGAAACCTGCTAGGTCAACTGGAAAAGCCAGGTTTATTGCCACGGGAGCCTTGCCTATGGCTCATCAATAAGTCACTGAAAGCAAGTGTTTCTGCAAAGCAGATAGGTATTAATGGACTCCTTCTGATGGAAATCTGTTACACTGGGAAATACTGGACTGCGACATAGGTACTGCTGACCTTGTCAACAACCTTTCCTGAAAGCATTTAAATTCTTTAGAGCAGATTGCAAATCGAGTCCAAAGGGACATTGGTAAAGTCATGCTCTATCTCTGAGAGACTTCTACTAGTGCTTCTGCCTACAGCTTGTACAGCTTGAGGTGAAACTCATATAGAATCACTTTGGTTTTCACTTCTGTCGTTTGGAAAACTTACCTCTGCTAATTCTCTGTTTTTCTCCAGAAAGGATTCCTGGTGTATCAATGACGCTGATGCTCTCTAACACGGGATTAGGTAGCTGGGCACAAACGAACCTGTGTGAAAAGAAATGTGTTTAAAATAAAAGCAAAAGGTATTTATGACATGCTGAACATCACAGGCAGCATTGGACAAGCCAGGCTCTGATCTCAGTTGGAGCTTGGAGCTACTCTTGATTTAAAGAAATGAGAAAGAAGCCAAAACTGAGCACTTTCTCTGTTTTGCTGCTTCTGGAACATGGGTCTCAGTCATGACCTATGACAGGTTGTTGTTTTTTTTTTTATGTGGCCCCCAAATTGTGAATTGTTAGTGAAAATGTAGAAATCCAAATGTTTTCATTTGCTGTTTAGATTTTAGCAAGAAGAGGTATTTGTTTTTCTTCACTTAAGCATTCCCCTGCAGAGTTCTGAACTCAAGTGAACTGAAATAACGTGTTTAAAAAAAAAAAAAAACACCAATGTTGTAGGATTTTTGTTCTCTTTTAAATCTGATCTTAAACAGAAAGTGTGCTATTCTTGCACCATAGGCAGCATGAGATCTCAAGAGGTTGCTTAGTCTATCCTCCTGCCTCAAGGCAGGATCAACCAGATGTTCGTCTAAGGTGTTCTTCAAATCCATAGCAATGCAGACACACCAACATTTGCTGGGAGTCTGCTCCATTACTTAATTATCCTTACAGCAAAACCTCTTTCTCTTAACGTCTAATCTAAACCTCCCATGCTACAATGCCTTTCAGTCTCAAACACAGTAGACATGGAAAATAATTTCTTTTTCCCTTCTTGTCGCAACGTATACTGTTGTCATCCCGTCCCCCCTCAGTCTTTCCTCTAAAGAAAACAGTTCGTTTTTTTTTCCCCCCCTCTCTCCTTAGTTTCTCTCTAGCTGCCTTTCCAGCTCATCTCTAAACCCCTGAAGACCCCTGCAGCTTTCCTTTTGGGTCCTCTCAAACTGCTCCACATATTTCTTCAGGCATGATGCCCCAAGCTGACGGGGTACTCCAGCTGTGACCTTGCCAGCGGTGAACAGAGTGGATGGATTCCTCCTTATCTCTTACATATGACAGTCCTGTTTACATATCTCAGTAAGATGTTTGCTTTTTTAACAGCAGTATAACATTGTTGACTTACATTCAGTTTGTAATTCATTCCTCCCCCCTCTGCAGCTCCATTTGTGTGGAATTGCTCTTTAGCTAGTTGTTCCCCCTCTTGTATCTATGCAAATCACTGCCTAAGAGTAACTTGTGCTTGTTCTTAGTGGGTTGCAGCTCGTCTATTTCAGTTGCTGGTAACAGCAAAGGACAGTAAAAGCCTATCCACTTAACGTGGCTCCCGGTAGCATTTCATGGATAGCCTTTTTGTGATGGCATTCCAGGCAGCTATAAATATGTGTGTGTATATGTACGTATGCATATTAATAGGGTGGTGTGACATCCAGGCATAAAAAACATGTTACTGTGGGAGGAAGCAGAACCACATAAAGTATGGGGGTTGGCACAAGGGCCACTAGATGCAGTTAAGGCAGACAGAGCCCTGCAGTGCTTTGGTGAGTGGCTAGTTCTGCTGAAGTCCCCGCAGCTATGAACTCCTCCAGGCTATGCTACAACCTCACCCCAATTTTTCTACTTGTATGACTCCAAGAAGATTTTGACAAGAGTGAATCCTCGTGGGTTAGATGAGTGTCTTCTCTCCTAAGCTGTCAGCTATTTCAGACCATATATTACAGCCTCTCTCTCCCACATCCACAGCTTGGTAGGTGGCAACAGGGACCATTTCTGAATGTGTAACACCTCATGTAGAAGAGGAGGGCTGGCCTGATTCTCCTGTTGAGTGCCAGGCACAGCAGCAGAGAACAAGGTTCAGGAGGTCATCTTATTCCCCTTTCCTGCCAGCCCAGGTTTGCTCTCCATTGTTACAGCCCTGAGCATTCCTTCTGGTCTAATATTAAATGGCTCAGGCAAGGGGATTTTCCACCAGTTTCTCTAGGGAAAGTACTCCACAGGAGATTTCAGATATAAGGTCAGAGGCCAGCATGAGTAAGTGCATTCTGGCTCCGTTGGCAAGGTTGTTATGCCTTTCTGCCATCCCAGCAGAACTGCAGGACCTCAGGGAGCATGACCTAATTCTATCCAGG